>NC_134794.1:63371448-63548948 GCF_046742065.1 Oratosquilla oratoria | reverse complement strand
AGTCTTGCTTGGTTCTGCGTGAGATTTAACATAAATGGTTTACGGGAGTCTGAAAAGCATGGCATGGAGAGCATGAAATGCTGAGGTTCTTCAATTTTTGCATTAAAAAATGTTTTTTGGAATGCTTGCTGCCTTTATGCCTGAAATTTTTACTTTTTTTATGCAATCTAGACAAATGATGAGAGGTGAAACCTGTGCCATGGCTGCACAGTCTGCAGTTGCAAAAACCTACTAATGCTCAATTGAAAAAAAAATGTAATGAAAGGACTATAATGGAGGGTGAGGCTAGATGGAACAAAATAAACATTTTCTTCATTGGCAATTAAGAACATATACCCTTTTGTTCCGAAGAATACAAACTCTTCTGTACTCCTTACACTAGGATACCTTCGCGTAGCGCGAATATTTCTACTGCGAAATTAAAATCCTCACTCTGTGGGTCTGGGCAACGCTTATCCTCAGTAAGGGGCCCCATTGGGGTAAAGTGGGGGGGGCCCTTGCCCTCCACCACAAGTCTCGCACACTATAACCATTCTCTTCGCAGTAGTGACCGCGTTAACATCTCTCTACTATACATGTTTAGTTTTTATCGGTTTCCCCCTTAATGGGCCGATTCTCAGTCAAACTCCATTATTAGCGCGGCAGCGAACCGTTAATCACTCAACAGTTCTATGTTTACATTTGGGCCGAAAATCAAGCAACCCGCTTCGGTTGTCGCCAGCTCACTCCCAGGACGCTAAGGAGTTCGTCGTCCTTCAATTTCATCGGGGTTTTCCCTACGCCATCCTGTGTCCTGGAATTATTAAGTGCTTCTCCATTTCCTGTATTATTCCCTTAACCGCCACCGGGTATCCTACCCTTCACTGTAAGTATGGAATCTGGTTCCAGTATTGTTGTGGTTCAAGATAGGTTGTGTCCCTTCGCCGAAGGGAGATACCTTTGTCGAAGGGAGATACCTTTGTCTCACCCCCCTTACCGCCAGCCCAAGTGGATCCTCACATTTGGTGTTTCAAGTGTATGGCTCTTAAGTGTTCACCTTCATCCCTGTGTGAGACGTGCATTCAGTGAGATGATAGTCAGTGTTCCGTGTACTTTCATGTTCACAGGAAAGCACATGCAGGGGAAAAGGTGCGCAAGCATAGAAAATGGCTTCCCTCTTCACCCCCCAAAAACAAGAGAAGGCGGACTACGGCTTCAGAGGAGACGAGCAATTCTCTCCCTCCTCCACGGCGTAGTAGACAGGAAGCCAAGTTGTCCTTTATTCCTTTAACCAGGACGGTTAGCGTAGACGGACATGCGCCTCAGGCCGCCTCTAGCTACCGTTCCTGTACGAGATTTTTCCCGGATGAGGTCGCTTGCGACTTGCCCTCGACCCATCCCGGAAACTCGACAGTCGCTCCTCCCAAGCGTAGTAGCCAGGAAGGTGGTACAACGTCCACTTCGAGTCATTCTCAGGCCAAGTTGTCCTCTTCCTTCAACCAGGACGGTTAGCGTAGACGGACATGCGCCTCAGGCCACCGCTCCTGTATGACATTTTTCCCGGATGTGGTCGCTCGCGGCTTGCCCCTGACGCAGGACCTCCCTAGTCATCAGAAAGAATCTGTCAGTCAACCAGGTTCTTCAAGCAGGTATATGGAAGAGCCAGAATACGTTCACTTCCTTTTACCTCAAAGAAGTTATGCGGGAATCTTTAGTGGCCGCCCAAGAAGTCCTGAAAATGATATACCCCTCCTCAAGAGCACACAGCCGACCCTGACAACTCATCCAGGTTCTGGCTCGGCATCTGCAGGGATAACTTTCCAAAGTCCTTCTCATACTCTTACATTCCTTTACCTCACCCGCGGGCTCTCAAGCATTCCAAGGGAATCAATTCAAGCCCTTCAGTGGTACAAAAGTGATTATAACCTGTCTGTCTCCACTCCAGGGAACAGAAAGGGGTGCACTTCAAAGTGAGGGGAATGTATAGGGGTCTGGTCAACATAGTGTTAGCACACTAGATTTTCCTTACAGCGGTTTCCCAGGCTAGATAACGACTTCCTTCCCTCCTAAGTCCGAGTCTCCTAGTGTAAGGAGTACCGAGGAGTTTGTATTCTTCGGAACAAATGTAATTTTCGCAGGAAAATTAAGTTTTCCCTGATACAAACCTGAGGTACTCCTTACCTTTAACCCCTTCCATACGGTGCCGCACACGTAGGCGTCATGAGGAGCAAGTGGATTCGCGACGCTGCCATATCGGCGTCTCGATTATATTTATTGTAGTCGCCCCTGTGTTTTTACATTCTCCCAAATGTGCCCTGAATCCCATTCTCTGTGGTTTTCAAAATTCGCGGGTGAAAGAGAGAACGATCGATATAAGCGGCGACTATATTTTATGATGCGAATATTATTACGTTACGTCATACGGCTGGCATTGGCTGCTGCCCGCGAGATTTAAGTCCCGTACTGAAGTGGTTAATGGCCCTCCTCAACCACCCCTCTAAACAGTTCCTTCTCCTTGCCTGACAAACCTTGTGCTTAATTCATACCTGGCTCAGAGAATGGTTATAGTGTGCGAGACTTGTGGTGGAGGGCAAGGCCCCCCCCCCCCCTTTACCCCAATGGGGCCCCTTACTGAGGATAAGCGTTGCCCAGACCCACAGAGTGAGGATTTTAATTTCGCAGTAGAAATATTCGTGCTACGCGAAGGTATCCTAGTGTAAGGAGTACCTCAGGTTTGTATCAGGGAAAAATTAATTTTCCTGCGAAAATTACATGTTTTGATATTTTAAGGAAAACCTGAAGGCCAATTTACAGCATCAGTTAAAGAGGAATACTTCATTGTTCATAGGAAGCACAACACATCACGCTGAAGTGATATGGTAGAGGTGATAAACAAGAGAATTGAGAAGAGTAGCAGAACCAAGAAAGTGATGAGCATTCTTTTTTGATTGGGATTGGTTTCCAGACATAACTACGGAGATATATAATAGAGAATGAAGTTTAATTTTTTACCATGATGAATATTTCAGAGGACTTTCAGTTAGCAACGTTGACATTGAGATAGGTGTGTCATGTATTGATCTGTAGTGTTATAAAGTTGAGAGTAGAGAACTTGGGATGGGATTGTGTTTTTGCTGCTATTAGTATGATTACCTGGACTTCTGTAAGGACGTAAAAGCAAGGTTTGGGCCAAAAAGTGGTGTTTCACATTTGTGAAAATTGTGTGTAAACTTCTGTTGCAGAAATTAGTAGAAAATTTGGAGGAAATGTGAAGATACCTCACTGAGTTGACAAACACAAGTTAGCAGATACAGAAAACGAGAAAGAAATTGCAAGTGGTCATTTGTAACTTGTATGTACTGTGGTGAGTAAATTGACATGTTATTTGAAAGCATGCCAAAATAGATTGTCACAATATACAGCATGAGAACAAGGAAAGGACAAGGGGTAGATCACAGTAAAAGGGATTAGAGGTTGTTTTTTCCATTTCCTAGACTGTGGCTAATCAGGGATTGGAGGTTCTAGGATTCGCTGTTAAGACGATTATGGTTAGCAATCTCCTCATGCTGTGGATGTTCTGAATGACTAATTTTTACTCCATCTCTGAGTGGATGTCGTCATGTATCACCACTGTTGGAGAACAAGATATTCTGGAACCATCAACTAGCTGTGAGCTGACTCCAGTCTCAGGAGAGCTTGCACATTCCACTTGATTCAAATTCAACCACCTTTTGCTTGTGTATTAGGGATTCTTAGTGTATGGTATATACAGGCAGTGCCTTAAATATTCTTAGAAATTACTTTAGGTGAAGTGGGCTAAGGTAGGGATTATAGTGGATTGTAGGAACTTGCAGGTGATTAGTATGCAACTGCTCTCATTGAGACTTGCATTCTCCTTGAATGGATATTCCCCCAACATGATAAAGCTGTTACAGTCTAAGCCAATTGCTTTGCAGTATTAATTGTGTATTATGGTATTACTGACACCCACCCCATCCCCCATAGGCTGCTTCCAGTTGCTTCTATGTGAAAAATACATAAATAAATTGGGGTTGTTTCTTCGTACTGTTTATTACTTCTTCCACCGCAAGTGCTTCTTGAGAAATTCTAACTGGCTTGTATTTTGGTACAATGTGAAGATAAGGTTAAATATGTGGTTGGGTTTGAGTCCTTTGATGATGCAAAATAATGATTATGGCCAGATATTAGGGCTGTATTTATAATAATATTGAATTTTAGAACTGCCATTAAAAACAGGTAGGCCAACTAATTCCAAACACTATAGAATCTGTGGCTAGTTCTGAAAGCAATTGTTTGTGTTCATACCATGAGTTAATACCAGAAACAATACTAAACCCCATTTTCTTAAACAGTTATTTGAAGGAGGTTTGGATGGTGAAAAATTTGAGTAACATGTCCCAGAAATTCCTGTATTAATAACTTTTTTAATAAACTTTTGCATATAAATAGAGGGATGGTAGTGGGGTACCCTACAACCAAGCCAGTCCACCTCCTGCCAATATAGTTCAGTTTGGTTTTGGTTAGGTGTAAGCACTTCATCACCCTTGGTATATGTAGGGTCTTGTTTTCTTGCCAAGGTCTTGGTAGGGCAGTTTCTCTCTCTCTCTCTCTCTCTCTCTCTCTCTCCTCTCTCTCTCTCTCTCTCTCTCTCTCTCTCTCTCTCTCTCTCTCTCTCTCTCTCTCACTCTCTCTCTCTCTCACACTCACACTCTCTCACTCTCCTCTCACTCTCTCACTCTCCTCTCTCTCTCCTCTCTCTCTCCTCTCTCTCTCCTCTCTCTCTCCCTCTCATATATCATGTTAGGATAATTTTTGTCTACCTTTAACTTTCATTTTGTACCACTATGCTTAGATAAAAGTTCTTTTTCATGTTTCCCATATACAGCTTAATTATTTAGTCCATTCTCAGTATGCCAAATTAACTAAATCATCTTATTTAAATAACTTGTATTTTGTGTTAACGAGTAAGTACAAGGGAGGGTGGGAGTGTGAGCTTGTGTCTTTTCTCGGTCCCGGGACCGTATTCATGTCCCTACTTACTTTTGATAAATCGGTTTTTGTAATACTTATTTTTCACATTCAGCCTTCCTGCCGTGCATCCATCATGCTTCATTGCTATGGTTTGTTTCTGATGGTTTATATATGTTATATTCAGCTTACGGAGAACTCTACTTCCTTACTTACGGAAGTTACCCACGAAACCATACTCACCCTGTCCACATCCCCACTTGTCAATTTTGTAACATTATTCAACCAAATTGTTGTATCATTCTTGTGTTTTTAGTTTCTTGCTGGCATCAATTTACAGTACCACTTGTCTTGCTCCGCTTGTGAACACAAGGATGTTTCTTTTCCATGGCCTACATTTATATTTTCTTTGTTGTAGTCTGCATACATTAGAATATTCAGTCTTTCTCACTTTCTTACGTATTTGTTTATTGACTGCCTACAGTGTACATTGGCATTAGATCTTTGTTGTGTATGCTTAAATACTGGCTTTCCCAACTCTTGATTCCCTTTTATATTTTCTGATAACCTCAGTTAAGAGCAGGAACAATGCATATTGAATGGGGAATTTGTCTTGCGATCCTCTGTTTTGTATTATGTATTGCCTCCTACTGGGGAAATTAAACATTCTTATAGTGTTGTGTATGATCCAGTTTTGTGTTGTGAATTTAGCTCTTGGAAAGGTAGGCAATTTTTTTACCACATCACTCAAAATCTTTTCGTTGTTTGTCGTTGTTTATCGTACATTTGTGTAGAAGAGGAACTATTTGCATGCAAAGTACAGTACCCATAAGAAATTGTGGTGTATGGTGAAAATCAATGTTTTATAGCATGGTTTGGTTATGTTGGGCCTTTAAGTGCCAATTAAATAGAAAAGTTATTTTTTCTATTTGTATGGCAATTAAGATTTTAATTATCTATGTCACTTAGGCTGTTAGTGAGTGGTAACATGAATTTATGAGCTCTGGCTAGAATATACTATACAGAGGCCGAATTGTTACAATTAGTTTGGGATATGAGATATAAGGAAGTTTCTAGTGATATTAGAAGACAAGTTTACACTTCATTTAACCCTTTGATGAGTGAGGAGTTTAATATGCTAAATGAGGATGAAATAAACATGTAAAATAAGGGCTCTCCATTATTGTTATTTATTTATTTTTATTTATTTTTGTTGGGGGGGGGCAGAACTAATATGAGGACTTCATTTAACCCGTTGATGAATGAGGATGGAATAAACATGTAAAATAAAGGCCCTCAATTATTATATATTTATTTTATTATTATTTTATTTTTTATTTATTTATTTTTATCCCCCCCCCAAAAAAAAAAGTTGTTGGGCAGAACTAAAATGGAAGAACACATTTCTGTATGATGACCTACAAACCTGAAGCAGGTCATAATGGGCTAGACAGTATGTTATAATCGAGGTAGTTTTATTACTTACTGAAACTTCGTGGTTCCTATGAACAAAATAAGAAACATACAAGTGCTGAAAAGTGTTTTTAAGCGAGTTAACACTAGCACATAAAGTATTGAATTTTCCGTCAAAATTTAATTAGAACGGCAATAGACCAAAAGCATTGTATGTCAGGCAATTTGGTCACCACCTTTCACACTTGACAGCCTGTGGCTTGCATGCCACAATGCTTATTGTCTGGTTGGTGAAATAAATTTCATTAAGTGTGTATTAATAATTGTATTGTGTTTTGCTGATTGGGAATCTGCAACCCTTTGGTAGCTGGCAGTGGTCCTTGGGTTCTTGCATAGATTTCTGGGAAGATGTCGGAGTTGTATTGATGTAGGACCGTTTCGGTGTCACTAGCTTATATTAGGGTGGGGTAATGTGATAATGATATTTTGCATTTTACAATGTATGGTCTTATTGTACCTCTTATCATTATGCCCATGTGTACATCAAAGGATATGAATGGTTGAATAATATAAACTAGGGAAGTAGTTTGCCCATGAGACCAATATTTCAGATCAAATTATACATAACTTTTTTAAGTAGATATGGTTGTATAAGTAGCCTTGATAATATAGTTGAAGAGGGTATAAATGTGCTATTTTAGTAATGGCAGGTGGTTCTGCACCTCATGTACAACCAGTGTAATTGTAGTAAAGGTCCTGACTAGGTTAAATGTAGTTTTGTTTGTAAATGTCTTTGGTGCACAATATCCCCCAGTTCGCATTCACTTGTCGAAAATGCCATGGGCTTTACATGAGCCAGGTGCACTATGACCAGACAAGGTATAATGTGCAGCAAAAGGGTTTGCAATACAAAGGTCACATACTTAGAAAAGGTATCTTGCAGACAGTAAAGCACTGAGACATGCAATCCTTTTCCTTCTTTCCCCTTACCTTGTCCCCCCCTTTTTCTCTCCCTTCCCTTGCCCCCCCCTGTATGTCCCCTTTTTCCTTGTTCCCCCTTTATATCCCCTTTTCCCATCCCTATTCCCCACAAACAAATACAATTTCCATATTTCAATCTTGCTTCTATGGTTGCCTCCATATGTCCTGTGGGCACAATTGCCATGGTTCCAGCATTTTTGTTCAGTCCTATGCATCCCAGGTAACCTTGTGGGTTTGTTCAGGTCAATAGTACGAGTATATACCAATGGCTTTTCCCACTTACAAGGGAGGTAGCCAAAATCAAACGTATAAATCCACTCACACTCTTTTCATCCTCACATGCTCCACACCCATTCACCACCCCTCCTCCATCTTTTCTTGGCTTGGTAAGGTCAGTAGCATGAATGAGAAAAGAATATGTTTGGAACTGCTTTGCTCTGTCACGAAGAAACCAACTTGTTTTTTTTACTTTTATGAACATTTGGGGTAGATGGTCATCCACAGCCATTTCAAAGCTTGCCAGCAAAACTCCATGAACAGGTTGACTGGAACAAAGGGATTCCATTTGAACATTGCTGTTTGGAGAAATAAAACCTCTGCTGCATGCTAGGCAACCACCAAGCCCCCACCCCTGACTTGAGGTGGAAGACTTCTAATATGATGACTACTGCTGTATAGGTGATAATCATAAGCCTGTGATTCAGCAGACTATTATCATCAGAGTTGATATTTGTGGTCATTACACATCAGATTCAGCACACTTTTAATTCCCTTTTACTAGGGTTCAGCAATATTGCAAAAGTCGCTATATAGCTTGTAAAGATATCTTTGCATACTTTTTCAGTTTCCTGTCTAGGTTTTTATTATGGTCATTCCTTATAATGCTTGTACCAGGAAAACCTTAATTATAAGGAAACTGCAGTCGCTGAATGCTTCTTTAAACAGTCTGTGAGTTTCTGCTGCTTTGTTGTTGGTCATGAAACAAAGCTAGATGCAGATTCTTTGCTCAAAGAAGTCTACCATCATAAAATTGGTGAACCACCATAACATTACAAAGTTTAGTGGATTTAGTCCATTTGTGTTCACATGTGCGTGCACACACACACACGCAAGTTGATGAGAGAAGCATATTTGACTGCCTCTTTGTTACAGTTTTGTCCTCAAGGATTTAAGTGTTGGCTATTGTTGATGAAATTCCAAGAGTGTGGCTCTGTATCTAATGGCAGATAGCCATACTGAATCTTATTTTCCCCCATTATTCGTATTAGAACTACTGAATAGCACCTCCATGTTCCTAAACTTCTTTCCCCTCCAGGTTCCCCATCTTATTTCCTTCCTTTTTTCTTTTCCCTTCTCTTCTCCTCCCTTTCCTTCCTTTCCTTGCATTAGACTTCATCTCTTCAGCAAGGTAATTGCTGACAGAATACAAAACCATTGCTTATCTCCACTTTCATAAATATTGTTTCTCCTTTGGTCACCATCTCTAAATTCCTTTTCTGGCACTAGAATTAATTTTGATCCATATTTGCTGCAGATGCTCGTTGGTCAAGAGGGTTAGATTGATGCTACTTGTGATGTAGGTCAAGATGACTGGTTCAAACCCTGACACGATGAGTTGGACCAATAGTATGGTTCGTTAAATTCCATACTACCAAGTCCTCTGTAAAGGGTGCTGTCATAGACCCAAGATAGGGGGAGTTTGCAATATTAAACTGAATCATTTGTCATATTTGCTGCATATACTTCATTGATTAATTGCCCCCCATTCATGTTGTGATCTGCCATCACAGCAAGTTCCTGTCCATTTTATTCCTTGCACCTACATTCTCCCTACCGTTTCATCATGTTTAGGAATTTTGTCCATTCCACAAATACCACAAATGTTCTATAGTTTATTTGAACTGCATAGTCTTTCTGTAGGTTATTCACTGCTCAGTAAATTTTGTTTTATTTCAATTGGTTACTGTCCTACATGAATGAAGTTCATTTCCATATAGTATTTTGATTGTCATTTTATTCTTTTATGGCTGTTTCCCTTTTTAAAACTCCAAGACCTTGACATTCTTCAAAGCTGAAAAAATTACCTTCATGAGGGTGGAAAAAGTCTTGAAAGGCTGTACAGTTAACCACTTCAGTACGAGTCGACTTTTTGCGTGCAGTTTGAGCTACCATATGTATGATTCATCACACTACTCGCATTATACAATAAAATTCATGTGATCAAACCGGTTCACAGAATCCAGGAGTAACATATGTACAACTACAAAAAATATAGTTGATAGGGTAGTTTTTTCGATGTACGTGTTTATCTTGGGTTTTTTACCTAGTTGTATCTAACTGGAAGGGGAGCTACACTCATGGTGTCCCGTCTCGGTATCTTGCCATATCCAATTTGCTCTTAAATTCATGTATTCTTTTTGGCACACATTGTTTTGTCTAGTATGTTCTAAAATCCACCACTCTGGGGAATGCTGTTTTTTCCATGTCTCTTCCATAACTGTCATTTTTTTAGTTTCCTTTCATGTCCTCTTGTGTTTTGCTTATCCCAATTTAGTAAGTCATCTCTGTCAAGGACTTTCACACTACAAAGGATTACAAAGGCGGAGCATGCTGGCAGGAGACCTTTTTTCTGAAGATGGTCAACAAGTCTCCTCTTTCTCTTTGTTGTTCCAGTCGGTAGTTCTAGTTTTGACAATCTTTCTTCATACGACATTTTTGATAGTGTTGGGGCCATCTTCATAGTTCTTTGGATTCTCTCAATTTTCCTTGTGTCGCTGCGTACTCCAATTTAGGCCTTATCAGTGTGACTAGTATTTTCTTTACTATTTCTTCATCCAAGTAAGTAAAAGCCACCTTCATTGATCTTAGCAAGTTATAGGTTTTGCCGACAATTCTGTTTATATGTTTGTCAGGAGACACATCTTTTGTGATGATCATCCCCAGGTCTTTTTCAGATCCCACAATTGTTACTTCCTTTTCACCAATTGTCCTGTTTTTTTTCCTCTTCCTCATCCTTCTCTAAATTTCATTATGCTACATTTCTTAATGTTGAAGTCCACTTCCCATGACTCCATTCCCAGACCCTGTTCAGATCTGGTGAGTCACAGTCTGTTTCAGTGTTTTCTTTAACATTTTTGCATCGTTTGTGTGTATGTGTCGAGTTTTTGGAATAGGATTAATGCTCTCAGTTTCACCCTTCTGTTTTAGTTGTCATTTCAGTTTATTCAGCTGAGAGGGAAACCTGTTGTCCAATAAAAGGGTTGGAGAAGATATAATTAAACAAGGTCTAATAATAAAGACGAAAGTAGGCCCTTCAAGGGTACAAAATTGTCTGGCATTAAACAGTGTGTAGAAGACACATTTTGTTTAATGCTAGACAACTGAAAGGTGCTTATCAAAATAAATGCTGTCCAACAACAAAAAGCCTCTTATGACATTTTGCTGGTGAGTGAGAGGGTTTTTTTTTATTTTATTTTTCCTTCTTCTTCCTCTTCTTACGGAGGGAATATTGATTTAGTAATCCTAGCAGAGGGGTGGTGTCTCTCTATGTGTGTGTCGTCGTCTTCTCCTTTTATATATATGTACATACATACACCAAGGCATTTTCCCCATTACAAGGGAGGTAGCCAAAAAGGAAAAGTCATAAAATCATTTCCATCCATTTCATCCCTGAATACACTCCACACCCATTCACCCTCCCTCATCTTAGCACCTCCTGGATGACGGGTCATCCCTGCACCTTGTCCACTGCCCTGGGTCAGAAGCAGTGTCGCAAGACACAGCACATCCACAGCAAGGCGGCTTCATTAAATTGGCAACCCTCCCCCCTCTCCATCCCCCCATTACATAAAAGGAGAAGACGGGGAGAAATCCCTTCGGGCTGCATCAAATTTTGCTCGCCCATTCCACCTCATGCAATCACATCATCCATATACAACCATTCTCCATTCACCCGTCTTCTGTCCTCTCCCGTCCTTCCTCAACAGACATTCCCCTCTTCCCCAAAGCCCCCTTCACCCCATCCATCCACCTCATCCAAGGACATCCCCTCATGTTCACTCCCTCCACATCTGCCTTCCATACCTCTTTTACTAGTCTTTCTTCACTCATTCTTTCCATGTGTCCAAACCATTCTAATATTCTTTCATCAACCCTATCTCCCAACTCCTTTTCCACCCCTGTTCTCCTCCTCACCTCCTCATTTCTCACTCTATCTAGTCTAGTAATCCCCCATCATATTCTCAGACACCTCATCTCAAACACATTCGAACTCCTCTCTTCTTCTCTTATGTTCCATGTTTCTGCCCCATACAGTGCTGTTGGCACAATCACTCCTTCATACAGTCTCCTCTTAGCATCCATTCCCAAATGTCTATTCCTCATTACACTCTTTAATCCACCAAGGCATTTACTCGCTTCTCTCAATCTACATTCTATCTCCACCTTCACTCCACCTTTTCCTGCCACAGTTGCACCCAAGTATCTAAAACTATCCACTTCCTCCAGTCGCTCTCCCTTAATGCTCACTTCCAGTCTACTGCCACTTTCACCCCTTGTACATCTCATCACCTTACTTTTACCCACATTTATCTTTAGCTTTCTTCTATCACATACTCTCCCAAACTCTGTCACCAACTTCCTCAATCCCTCCTCCGATCCTGCCACAAGTGCAGTGTCGTCCGCAAACAACAGCTGGCTCACCTCCCACTTTTCTCCATTTTCTTTAACCATCTCCAATCCCTTGCCCACTACCCTTGCATTTACCTCTCGCACCACCCCATTCATGTATAAGTTGAACAGCCAGGGTGACATAACACATCCTTCATGAAGTCCCACCTTTACCTCGAACTACTCACTCTCTCCATTTCTAATCCTGATACAAGCTCTACTACTCTCATAAAAACTCTTGACAGCTCCCAGAAACTTTCTTCCTATCCTGTGTATCTGCATAACCTCCCACAGTGCCTTTGTCTACTCTATCATAAGCCTTTTCCAGATTCATAAAAGCCCAAAAAACATCCTTCCCCTTTCCTATAGCTTTCTCACATATGTCTTACCACAAAGATCTGATCTACACAACCTCTACCTGTCCTAAATCCACACTGTTCCTCACCAATTACTCCCTCTGTTCCTCTCCTAATGCTCTCAATCAAGATCCTCCCATAAGCCTTCCCAACTACACTTAAGCTAATCCCTCTGAAACTACTACATTCACACTTGTCCCCTTTTCCCTTGTAAAGAGGAACTATACAGGCACTCCTCCAGTTCTCCGGCACTCTACCCTCTCTCCAGCAAACATTAAATAACCTCACCAGCCAGTCCACCATCACTCTACCTCCTTTTTTTAGACATTCTGCATGGCATCCATCCAGACCAGGTGCCTTACCTGCTTTCATCATCTTAACAACTGCCTTCACCTCATCCTTCCTTATTTCTCCTCCATTCTCCTCATTCATCACTCTCATTTTCTTCGCATTTCCCACTGCAGCTATCTTTCCCTCCCTATCCTCCTTCACATTTAGCAACTCCCTAAAATATTCTGCCCATCTTTCCCTTACTGCCTTCTCTTCCATTATCATCTCTCCATCTGCACCTTTTACCTTTTCTTCTCTACTTGATTTGCCTCCTCGTCCTCTCTTAATTTCTTTCCAAAACATCTTTTTATTACTTTCAAAATTTTGTCATACTCTTACCCCATTTCACATCTGCTCTCCTCTTTGCCTCCTTTACCTTTTGCTTTACTTCTCTTTTCTTTTCTTTGTACCTCTCATATGACTCCCTTGTCCTATTTTGTAACCAATCTGTGAAAGCTCGCTTCTCTTCTCCAACCTTCTTTGTTTCCTCATCCCACCACTCACTACCCTTTCTTCTATTTCCTCCTGTCCTTCTTGTTCCACACACCATCCTTGCACACTTTATGACTCCCTCCTTGAACCATCCCCATTTCTCTTCCACACCTAGCTCTACTCTATCCTTCACTCCCTCCCACTCCTTCAGCTTCTTTTCATACTCCTTTTCCTTTTCATTCAAAGAGTTCACTCTAAGAACCTCCCTACCTTTTGTCCCTTTCCTCTTTCTCCATCTATCCTCCACTCTCAACTTACCTTCCACTAAAAAATTATCTGACATTCCCCCACCCACCCACATGTACATCCTTAACTCTTCCTATCATAATCCTATTTACCACTACATAATCCATTAACGCTCTATCTACCACCCTTCCATCCACCACCCTCTCCCATGTGTACTTATGCTTGACTTTCTTCCGAAACACTGTATTTGCTATCATCAACTCTCTTTCTAGACACATTTCCACCATCAACTCTCCACTACGATTCTTTCCTGGAACTCCACATTTCCCAACCACTCCATCGATTGGACCATTTCCTACCCTAGCATTAAGGTCTCCCAGTACTATTACATTGACATTTTTCCCTAAATCCTCTATGCACTCATTTCAATCTATCCAAAAGGCCTCCCTTTCTTCTACACTCTTCTCACTGCCAGGCCCATATGCACTTACAAAGACCCACATCTCCTTTCCCAGTTTCACTTTCATCCACATTATCCTTGAGGAAACCCTTCCACTCCACTACACATTTACCTATCTCTTCACTTACTAGAATAGCCACCCCTTCCCTCCCTCGCCCTCTCTTCACTCCTGATAACCTCCCACTTATACTCCCAAACTTACACTCACCCTTCCCTTTCAACTTAGTTTCACTCAAAGCCAAACATCCATCTTTCTTCTCACAAACATACTACCTATCTCTTCCCTTATACTCTCATCTGTACCACATCCACGCTCATTAAAAGACCCAAACCTTAGGGTGCTGGTCCGAAAACTCCCAGACCCTCTTATGCCTTTACTTTTTCATTTAGGAATGTCCCATGTGGGGCTACAAGGAGAAGGATGCCTATTCCCACTCCGCGTCCCTTTCTTCCCGCCTCTTACGATCCGAGAGGGAACACTTTGCAAAGAACTGTTTGGTCTGTACATATTTGTCTGTATATTTCATGATTTTAATACAGTGGATGGTTTCGTTAGTAATGTATCAATTCTTCGAATTCATCCTCTGTCAGAAAGTGGTGCACTAGGTTTTGCTTAGTGACATTTGCTAAATATTATATAAACGATAAAGTATGTCTATTGCCTAAAAAAATCTATCTTATTCTCAGTCGTGCAGCTTTTTTATGGTAGGGAAATAATTTTTGGTCTAAGAGGAATGCTTATCACTTTATTCGTATAATTTTTGTTTTACTGAAATCTCTCCTTCACCACCTCACTGACTCCACCTCATTAAGGTAATTATATCTCTGAGGATAGAAGAGTAATTGTTAATGAATATTTATTTGTTTATTATTTTATTTATTTATTTGTGTATTTATTTATTTATTTATTTCCCATATAGATAGGGAGGGGGGGGAAGGCATCATATAAATTTCAAGATGTATTGCTGCATTTGTTAAAAATGTGGGTTTGTTATAACAAAATCTATAAAAGCTATAGGGCTAGTTTGGGATATCTTGTGGATTCAATCATAGCACTAGTATAGGCATTCTCCTTTCCTCTGCCGTATTTTGACTTCAGAATGTAGTGATTATCTCGTAGGAAAATTGGCAAGTTGATTTTTTTTTCTTTTCTTTTTTTTTTCTTTTTCTTCTTCTTCACATTGTGTCTGGATTTCATTCTTTCCCAATATTCTCACCCCAAGAGAGCCTTGTATATTTTGCTTTTTCTTATTAATGTCACGATATATTACCTTCAAGCAGCAGTTTTATAAAACCGTAGTATTTTGGAAGCATTGATTTTTTTTTTTTTTTTTTTTTCTTCCCTCTCTCTCTCCAATTATTAAGTAATTACTAGTTCATAATTTGAAAAACTATTCTTTAGTATATGACAATTTTGTTCATTTCAGTGCATTATCTTAATGGTGATTGATGTAATGTTACAAATTTTTTAAAGTTCCTTTTTGAAACCCTTTCATGCTATTATGAATTTTTTATTCATTTTCCCCATAATTTTTGCTCTGCTAGTAAATTGACACCCGATATTCGATCCTCTTCCCCTTGAAGCTTTGCATTGCATTCTTATGGAAACCCTTCAGCACAATGGTATCCGGTGAAGATTATTGAGTAATTATTGGTTAATTGGTGTGTTCAAAGTTTTTTTGCACCTTTTAATTATTCAATTCAGGGGTGGATCATAGACTGAGGAAGACACGTTCATTTTGGGTCCACCTTGTTGAGAAAGAAGACTGTTGACCCCTTTGATCCAATGCTCTTTACAGATTTTGATCTGGCTAACACATGATTTTCCGAGGGGCACGTTCTGGAAAAAATGGGCTCTCGAGCTCCTCGGTAGAATGGAGTTGTCTGGAGATTTTGCTAGAAAGAAAAAAATCTTAGAGTGTCCTTGGGTGGAAGGGGGTGAAATACCAGTGTTGAGGGGGAGGTTAATGTTAAGAGTATTATTGCATATTAGATTTTTGCCTGCTGTAGTAGTTGAAGCTAAACTTTACTTGAAATGTATACATTGCAAAATGCAAGTGGAATAACTTGGGAATTGCTGTTTATGGAATCACTTGCTCGTGTGTTTGTGCTTGATAATCTCGTGTAAAACCGCCTGCTCCGCATGATTTCCCTCCTGGTAACTAGTTACTAACCCAAAAAATACTATGGCACACGGATCTTTTTGTATCAAGCACCAGATGATTTTGTTAAGCTGAGGAATGTGCGCTGGACAAACAAGGGTAGTAGTCTAATTAGGGTTTGTTCCTCAGCTGATCACTATCATTTGGTGTTTACCCTAACAAAAATTATCTAGTGTTCCTCGATGAAGAAAGGGTTAAACGAAGTATTTGTCATTCAGATCTCTTGCAAAAATTCTCGGAAATTTAGCTTCAATAGGAAGCACCTGAAACAAGATGGGTAACAAAACTCGTGTTAACTAACCAGTAGGCCCGTGATTAACTCCATAGATATTGTGGCATGCTGCAGGTATTGTGGCAATTGTCCAAATTATTTTTTCCATTGATGGGGCGGCTAGAGTCTGACTTCAGCCTAAATGGGTTACAATAACAAAACTATGCAGTTGGGAGCTCTTTTGCCATAGCACATACAGTGTGGCTAGAATCGGACTTCAGCCTAAATGGAAAACAGAGTAACAGTTCCTTGCATTTGGGATTTCTTTTGCCATAACACCTACAATGTGGCATTGTAGACAAGGATTAAGAACTTTTTGGCATTTTGAAATGAAGCCAGATTTTACTTCCAAGTGCATTTGTGTGTTAACGTGTTAGTGACAACCACTAACTGAACAAAGCGGAACTCATGCTCATATGAGTCTTGCATTTGGGATCCAGTCAGTTGCAATGGTTCATCCAATATATTCTTTATCTCTTAATAGAATAGAGGTCATGACGATATGCTCTGATTCAGAACCCAGGCAGTAGTAGCAACACATAAAAGTATTAAAGCTCTGAGCCAATGCTACAATTTTAATTTAGACCAAAGCTAACAGCCTAGTGATAAAAAGGAAAAATGAAAGACGAAATGGAAAGACAATGCACCAACCTAAATTAGAATCTTCAGCATTAGATCAAAATGGTTTCATTAACTAAATTTATTTTTGTTTGGTTTTGTTGGAAATGGGAGGGAAGGTATTATCCTGGAGAGATGTTATATCTATTTACGATTATTAAGTCGGGAGTGATAGTCAGCAGGTTTTGGGTTAAGCTCGGGTGTGGTGAGGATGTAATTGTCAGGTCCAAGGGAGAGAGAGGGGGGGGGGCAATAAGCAGTCAGTTACGCACAGAGTTACTAGTTGTTGGTTAGTTTTTTATCATTATCAGAAGGGAAGATCTCTTTTGGAGCACATTTCAAAGATGCTTGTGCAAAATAGATCCAGAAATGTAGGGTCAATTGGCGAAAGAAGAATTGCGCAACTAAAGGAAAATGAATTGTGTTAGGCACAGCTGTTGGGGAGTAATGGGTGCAGTCATTTTAGGTTATAGAAAAGGCAGAAGGTTTTCCTTTTTTTCATATTTTTTTTTGGTATGGTCGGGGTCGAAGGTCCGCGTGCCTCTGCTGTCGAGCCACTGGGAGCAAATAGTTGATTACAAGCAGGTGGTGCTGTTAGCAGATGTGTTGTATGGTTATTCAATAACTTACAAATACTTGCAATACCCATACAAAAAAAATTATTTAGTAAAAATTTGATTTATAAGTTTTTTGTTTGTAATTGTAACTATTTGTTCCCAGTGGCTTTACCGCAGGTGCACACGAACTTAAGACCCCGGTTGTACAGCGTTGGTCACATGGTAAGGACAGGAGGTAGTGGAATATTTGTTTTTTGTTAATGAAATATTGCAAGAATGATATTGATGAGCCTATACTATCACTGTGATTGTAATGAAATAGATTTGTTTATATATCTGCAAAGTAGTAGCACAATGCAGTCATCTGTTTTTGAGTGTACATGGACATGCACCCCAGTAAGAGCATTGCTACCTGGTCTGCAAGTGTAGAGTAGAAGCAATTAATTGTGCCGAGGGTTGTTGCCAGTACAAAGGCCTATTGGCACATGTGCTCTCTTTAGGCTGACTCTAGTGTACTCTGTGCTGTTGACATTCTGATCCTGTCTTGCTGTTCTGCTCTTTTATCTGTCCGTGGACTGCTCCCATCAAGTAACTTTTCTACTCTTAAAGTCAACCTTGTCTTTGAAGGTTTTGCTCTTTGTAGTGAGTGCACTGTCTACCAATATATATATATATATTTTTTCCTCCCTTTTTTCTGCTTTGATGCCTCTGTGTGGTGCCGTGCCCGCGTGGTGCAATCAACCACTTAACTCTAGTTGCCTCCCGTTTCTCACTATCACCATAGTGCTGATAGTGAGGGAGGAGGGGGTGAACAGATTTAAGTCATTGAGTGTACATTACCTCTTCCGTTCCTCACCTGCTGCTGACCCGCAGGAGGTGAGCCGACCTGGTGTAATGAATGTGATATTTTGAATGTCGTTCCTTCTTTATACTTGCAGCCATTCCCGGTCACGGCCCCATTGCTCCTGGCTTCGCCGGTCCTCCCATGATGGGTGCCCCCATGGTGGGAGCGCCGCACATGCTGCCAAGGTTCAGGTGACCCCTGAGCCCTGCAGCAATCGAGTCGTCCTTGGTGTGGGTGCTGCCAACGGCTTCGCCAACGTCAGCGTCGTCCTGGGCCAAGCAACGGTATGTAGCCAGCAGGTAGGACGGCCACCATGAGATGCTGAGGTCATCACGCATGCTCTTGTTATAGAGCCTTCTCCCTTCTCTCCACGACCTCTCCCGTACTACCACCTGCCCGCATCAGCACACACATGCGCAGTGGAGTCAGCAGCCGGATATAGCACTCCCATCTGACCATCTCGTAGCCACGATGCACGAAAGACTTAGTGGTTGGTTGGTTGGTCCCGGCCGCTCTAACTACTTTGCGTCATCCACGGGCATTGGCAGATGGAGTGTCAGAAGGCTCTATCGATGATGGTGGGTTTCACTTCTCGGGTAGGAGCTGTCAGTGGAACAGCCTCGTCAGTTTATGTTGTGATTTCTGCCATCAGATGAAATAGTTTGTAATTAATCAGTTTGTTTGTGGATGGGGGGAACCTTTCCCAAACTACCTTTTGTCTGTGTGCCGGCAAGGTATGACGCTTGACACTTAAAACAAAAAAACAAAAAAAAAACAAAAAAGTGTTTTAAAAAAAGGGGAAAAATGTTGATTAAAAAGATATTAAAAAAAAAAAAAAAAAAAAATTACAAAAAAAAAAAAAAAACAAGCAGCCAGTGTCTGTGACCAGCTTTTGGATATGACACCTAATTGTTTGTACTTTCTTGCTTGGCTCCTATTCTTTGGAATGTACAAGCACTTGTACCATAGTAAACTAGGAAATATCATTTTCAATCTGAGTGATATTTGTATACATGTAAACATTGTTTAAGGTAAGAATTGGTTAGTTAGAAGTCGTAGTTCTTGCAGATGCACAGTTGGAGAGGACTTGTTTATCTCCAACTGTCTCAGGTTTGTTAGTCGTTTATGTTTGTCCAAAGCTAATTGTGTACAAAGCTCATGTCAAATGTTGCTCTACTATACAGGAGGTCCTTGAGTACCCGTAAGTACATTTTTATTTCTAAATCATGTAAGTTTGATTTGAATAAGAAATTTTGTAATTTTTCATTCCCACTTTGTTATGAGCAGTGATGTCTTAATGGTAGGGTGTTGCTTGCTTTACATTTATTGTATTTGCACTGTGGTTTATAATAAAGTTTAGAGGACTATGTTAGCAGGCAATCATGTTGTTGTTTGACAGACTACTGTGTACCAAAGTGATAAAGAGGCGGGAAGCAACGTGAGGCTTAAAACCAGGTGAGCCAGCCCAAGGGGACAACCATACATTGCTGCACCAGTGTCTTGGGGCAGGGAAGGGAAGGGAAGGGCAAGGCAGGGCAAGGGTTTGGAGGCCCCAAAGGAAGAAAGTCGTGGAGCCAAGTCTCCACATCAAGCCAGGTCATGTTTTGATCCAAAGGGCTGGGGTTCATGACCTTGATGAGAATGCCTGGAGGAGGAGGAGGAGGAAATGGAGAACAGGAAGGGAGGATAATGTAGTAGCACAAGCATGGGGTTCAGGGCCAAGGGCATTGGCATATATGATGGTTGTCCTCTTCGGGTGCCGTGTCTTCTCTCCGCATGGCGCGCCTCTCCTGTCGTTGCTGCTGCCTGGGGTCGAGGGGCTGTGCACGGCGGGGGGCGGGCGAGGGGGTCCTGCCAGCTGCTGACATTAACAACGAGATTGGTTGCTATTAATAACGACTATGGGGCTTTGGTATTACTGTGTAGTGGAAGCATGACCAGGCGGCGGGTATGGACTCCCTTGCAGCACCGTCGCAACTGCCGGCGGTGCCCGCACGACAGCCAGGTAGGCTGAATTCACAGCACTCAGGCCTCGGCTGTTGGGCCTCTGTCCCCCAACCTGTTGCGGTTTGGTGATTTAGTCACAGCCGACCATAGGTGCTGTTGGACCTGATCGTCCCCAGCCCGGCCCTGCGTGGTGCTTGGGCTCGGTGAATTCCTCTTTGTGTACTGTGGGGAGGGACTTGGCCAAACCACTGTGGGAGTAAGGAGGAGCAGGTGGAGAAGAAGTGAGAAGCAGCAGCTGTGGAAGAGGGGCAAGTGGAGATAGTGTTGGTCTTGGCCACCACCCAGATGGAGAGGGAATCCGGACAGGTGGAAATGGCCTCACCTGACCTGGCCTAGCTCCAGGTCTTGGTAACCGCTCTCCCTCCCTTGCTCCCTCCCACGCTTCCTTCTATGTATGTGGAGAATCCCGTGGTTGCCTGCCCTCCAGTCATTTGGGATGAGTGCCCTCGGCTGAATGGAGCTGTGGCAGGGCAGGAGACCCGGCACCCTAGGTCAGTGCATGGGACGGGACTAGTCAGGGCACCCGACACATCAGAGAGGGGGATGGGAAGGATGGGCAAACCATGGTAGTACAACCCAGAACATGCTAAACCCATTTGTAGTCCTAGTTTATATATATAAATATATATTTCTGCGCCGCTTGGGCTTGCGTGCGCACATTCACAATCACATACACCAAAACATTCTTACACTTGGGTACACACACACACACACACACACACACACACACACACACACACACACACACACACACACACACTCACTCTTACAAAACATATATACAGCACTTCCACACACAAATGTACACACACACACACACACACATACACACACACACACTTACAAAACATATACAGCACTTCCACACACAAATGTACAGCACACAGACACACACAAACACAGACACACACAGAACACCTGTGCAACAAGTTAAGTGTCAAAACTAAGCCACCTCGTCTTTCAAGTGGTTGAAGTGTTTGTTGTACATTTTTAGAGTTTGTGGGAATCACTGGGGAAATTTTCAATATGGCGCCGGTTCTCCTGAATGACGCACGAAGTGGGTAGGATCATTACCAGCCAGGCCTCTCATTTCTTTTTTTGTCCTGCAATGCCTTCCACTTGTAAATTAAAGGAAGAAATAAAAAAGAGAAAAATAAATATGTTTCAATTATCCTACTTTGAAGATGGTTGAAAAAAAAATCATGACTGCTGTTTAATTAATCAAATGGCCTTTGAGGAGTTTCCACTTGTAGTATTTTCACAAAAAAAAAAAAAAAAATCTGTTTTTAAGAGGAATGGCCTTAATGGAAACATGTATAAATCAAAAGAAGATTGAAAATGGCTGTATCATTGAGACAAACTACATGACTACTAAAAATGAACAAGTAAATATAAAGATGAATGAATAGCAATAAATATTTTTTAGATCAGTGGAAGGAATTTAGTATATACGGAAGACCTAAACACCACTTCATTGATCCATTTTTTTGGTGTTCTTATACCGGGCCCTGCTACTTTCTTCAAACTAGCCAGTAGACAAACTTGTATAATAATAATAACAAAAATTCCTAGCCCATAAGGACTGTGGCAGAGTCTAATCATGCACTGGACCTTTGCCCATCTACACCCAGTCAAAATATACTTCTTTTCTGTCTTAGCTCTTTGTGGATGAATTTTCAACCCAAATATCTCGCTATTGATTAAGTTAAGAGGAAATACAGCTAGACAGTACCTCTACAGCAAGGATTGACACCTTACGATTGAGAGGGCATGTATGAGATATGTCCACCACATAGCTCGAAGGGAGTACTGGAAGAATTCTGGATGTTCTCCATCTAAATCAATTCTGTGTATTTAAGTGAAACAATGGGATTGTCAGATCATTATTGAGTGGAAATGAAGTGTTGAAGGTGAGCAAATTATAGAAAAAAGGAAAATTACCAAGACATTGAGGGAGGTAGGTAGTGAAGGATATAACAAACAGGAGTAGAGGAGGAATGTGTATGTTTCAAGGAGGTAATACTGAAGTACATGAGTATGTAGAGGACGGGAGGGAATAGCAGAGGTTGGAAATGGGATGTCGAAGGAAAAGATGTGAGCATATGAAGACTGGCTGCAGAGTAGAATTATCGTTCATCTGAGAGATTTGAAAACAAGGTTTTGGAAAGAAGTGAAAACTGATTTAGTGAACCTTAGATAAAAGACAGGTGGTATGGAAGTTTTGACAGCAAGGGTGGAGTATTTGTTGAATGTGGATTGAGTGTAGCAGAGACAGTGAAGTTACTGACAAGAGGAAAAGATGAGATAATAATGAAAGCTGGTAAGACACCGTGACCTTAGTTGGGTGTCGCATTAATTGTTTGGTGTAGGGAGGGGTAGTTATAGTGGATTGATTAACATTACCTTAGGGAGGTGTTCCAGAGGAGTACTTGTACAGTTCAACTACAGTAAGGAAAATGGGATAAATGCGAGTGTACTAGCTTTATAGGGGGCAGTCTGTAAGATATATGGGATAGCAATGATTGAAACAAAGGCAGGAATAATTGGGAAGAACATTTGGTTTAGGAAAGGAGGTTTTTTCATTCTCAACCTTCCCTGCAACACCTCCCTTTGAACGGAACGAAAAGCAATGCCCCCCCCCCCTTCTCCCAGTGTCGAGAAAAGTTTACAATTTTGGTAACACTAGGACAATCGCCCACCTTCACCAGTGTAATAATAGCCACTGTTGGCGTTATCAACAAACCCAAGCAGCACAATCGATTACTAATCCCCAATCCAGGGCCGTCGAGAACAGGAAGTATTAAAGGCACCCCCTACTTCAAGTGGCATAAAGGCGGACCCTCCATTACCTCTGGGCATAGAAGGGGATGACTTCCTCTCAACTCAATAAACTTTTATGAACGATTCCGTCAATGTTTCATTATTTACAATTCCTCAACCAATCGAAAAGTTGCTACTTATGAGGCAATAACCAGAGAAATAACGAGAAGTGGCCAATCCACGTAGACTGAGTAAATATAATTAATGCTTCATGAAACTATACGATGAATTTGAAGACAAATGAGACGTGATGTGTTGCCCCCAAGGAGAAACCCTTACAATAGAACTATAACCAAATGTGCAGTTTGATGAGTCGAAGGCGATCACCCTAATGCAAACCCAATATGGAACATTTAACACCTATACGGGGCCACACATACTAGTAATAAGAATAGTGAACAAATAATGAAAAGAATAATAAGACGAGCGAAATGAGAAGAATGTAACGAATTTAGGACACCTTAAACTTCCAACCTACACAGCAGCTTACCAAGATAGGAAGTTGAGGTACTGTGCTATCCATGCCCACTTCGCTACTTCAACTGCCAACTGTTTTGAACCACTACACAACGATGTTGCCGCTTTGAAGGCGAATGTACATAAGGTCTAACCACTTCCGACCGAATTTCGAGGGAGTTGGCGCAGCGGGCCCGTGAACGTCACCTGGCTGTTCAAAGTGGGGTTAGCGGGTCCTATAGCTGTCAGTTGAAGCTGGTCCGTCGTTCGAAAATGACGTCGCCTTCGCTCGCACTGCTTCACGCAATTAGTTATATTCTGACAAATATATAAAATATTATAGTTCCTGTCTATATATATGAATATATAATATATAAAATATTATAGTTCCTGTCTTCCTTGGCGTTTCACAGTTTTCTTCAGTGTATCACAAAGAGAAAATGGACTCATCCAAATGACGTAAAAAGCTGCGCAGAAGAATGTAAACGGTCTGACCTGTATATTTAGACCTTGGTATGTACTATTGCCTGACCTTTAACTTGTACAGCTGTGTCACGTTACCAGACTCGTCGGCTCGGACAAGTAATGTCCTTGCCTTGAAAAGTGCCCTAAACGAAATAACTGACGCTATTAAAGTCATTCATTTGTAATGCAATTACTATCCAACTGATTCGATGTGTGAAGATGCACATTCAATATTACCCCTACAGTAACTATAGTGTAAAATTAAATTATACATGTATAATACATCAAACACATCCAATTGAATTATTAAATGCGTTTAAAATAAAGATTGGTAAATGAACTAATCGATGAAATAAATACAAGTATTACTTTAGAACATGATTTTCAGGTTTTAACATAGAAAAAAATACCTTTGCAAATTCGAAGATTTTATGTCTCATAAAAATAATGGTTACGAAAACTAAACTTTGTATAGCATCTGCGTGAAGAGAACTAAGTTTGTTATTGATGCCATCACCTCATTACTGAAAAGTAACCTCGCCAAATGGTGTCCCTCGACCTGTAGGTGAAATGGTGCCCCAAACGGAGCAAGTGACCAAAATGGCCCCAGAACGAAGCAATCTCAAAGGCATCCATGGAATTTGCAAAAAAAAAAAAAAAAAAGTCGGGTCACCGATTTGGCCCAAACCCAGATGGAGTTGTGCACGATGCACTGCGAAGTAGACTTGAGGATCCTGTACCCCAAGATCTAAGGAATAACAGGTCTAACCACTTCCGACCGAATTTCGAGGGAGTTGGCGCAGCGGGCCCGTGAACGTCACCTGGCTGTTCAAAGTGGGGTTCGCGGGTCCTATAGCTGTCAGTTGAAGCTGGTGCGTCGTTCGGGTATGTTGTTGCCTTCGCTCGCACCGCTCCACGCAGTTATATTCTGACAAATATTATATAAAATATATATATAAATATATATAAAATATTATAGTTCCTGTCTATATATATGAATATATGATATAATATATATATGTATAATATATAAAATATAGTTCCTGTCTTCCTTGGCGTTTCACAGTTTTCTTCAGTGTTTCACAAAGAGAAAATTGACCCAGCCTAATGACGTCAGAAGCTGCGCACAATAATTCAAACGGTCTGACCTGTTTATTTAGACCTTGCTGTACCCAAGGGCGTGTCGCGGCGATCAGCCAAAGTTGAGCCTTTTTTTTTCACATTTCCTCCTCTGGTGCCCGTATCTTTGGCCTGAGTGGTGTCCAAGTGCAATCCACAAGAGGCGTGATGGCCCTTGATTTCTGGGTGAGATGGTATCCTAATTAGAACTCCACCCCGACCTGTAATATATATATATATACATATATATATATATATATATATATATATATATATATATATATATATATATATGTATATATATACTGTATATATATGTATATATATACTGTATATATATATATATATATATATATATATATGTATATATATGACGTAAGCGGAGTAGGAAACACAGGAGTCTTGGTCTTGAGTTTATTCCTGACTAGTTTCGCAGGTATGCTTTTTCAAAGGAATGTACAAACAGGCTGTGGGCATTTTATACATGGGGTGGACCTCACTACCTCCCCATGTTACCATAGGGAAAGAAATTGAAGAAATATATAGGCTAGGGAAATACAATATAGATAAGAACAGACCAATTAAGGTTAAATTCAGGTCACAAACGACAGCAAAAACATGGAAACTAGCAAAAAGTGATCTATATAAACAGGTATGGATAAAGAGAGAGATGAATAAAGAGGATACAGAGGAAGAGAAAACAATAAGAATAGAAGCTAAGAAAAAAAGGACAAAACAGAGTCAAAGAGAAATTCTATTGGGGAGTAGTGGATATGAAAGTGAGGAAATGATTAATAGCAGAGAAAAACGGAAGGGAAACAGAAAACAGGATGGAGGTAACAGAAAATTTAAAGTGTCTTTCACAAATATAGATGGCTTAATAACAGGCTTGAATGAACTGAATGATTACCTGAAGGAAAAAGAACCGGACATAATGGGAAGTGTAGAGACAAAATTGAAAGGTCCATTACCACCCAACAATGTAGGACATGGCGCATATAATTATTGGATTAGAAATAGAGAAGTAAAGCAAGGGGGTGGAGTTATGTTCCTGACTAAGAAGGATATACTCGTAAATGTGAGGAATGTTACATATGGAAAGAATAGAGTGGAGATTATGATGGAAATAGAGGACAGGGACAAGAAGAGCAGGAAGTTTGTGGTAAATTGTGTGCCTCCTGAAACGGCTTCGTGGGAAGAGAGAGAACACAAAAATATGTTAAGACACAAGGATAACACTAAATAAGATAATGGACGATGGGGGAAGAATAGTTATAATGGGTGACTTTAATTGTAAAGAAATATGCTGGGAAGAGATGACAGTGAAGGGTGGAGACGACCTATGGGGAAATGTACTACTTAATATTATTATAGAACATACAATGACGCAATGGATACAAGAGAATACTAGGTATAGAAATGAGGAAGAACCATCGAGACTAGACCTAATAATCACATCAGAACCTGAAATAGTGGACAAGATTGAATATAAGACACCAATAAGTAAAAGTGACCACATATTGGTTGAACTGGAACTAAATGAGGAAAAATACATGAAAAAAACGAACAATATAGAAAGGGAAGATTGATGTATGGAAAAAAAGATAAAATAAGATAATTCTTTCAAAAAGCAGACTGGGAAAGGATACACAAGGAGGAAACAACAGTAGAAGAGAAATGGAATATTTTGACAAAAATTTATAAAGGAGTGGAAAAGTATGTTCCAAGACAAAAACAAGAAAAAGGATATGTAAAGTGTTGGTACAACAAAATATGTAGGGAGTTAAAAGACAAAAGGGATAAAGCTTGGATAAAATGGAAGAAAGACAAAAGACTTGAAAAATCGATAATATATACTAGTTATAGGAATCTATGTGTACAAGTGTACAGAGAAGAAAAGAGAAAATACGAAAAAGATGTCATAGAAAAATGTAAAGATCAACCAAAACTATTTTATAGATTTGTAAACAACAAAATGAAAAACAAACAAGAATTAGTGAAACCACGACAAGGAGGAGTTGAATACACAGAGGAAATAGAAAGGGCAGAAATTATGAACAAGCATTTTAAATCAGTGTTTACGAGGGAGAACATACAAATTACAGATGTCGAGTGTGAGGAGAAAGTCCCCCCCCCCTATGAAAGAGATAGAAGAAACAAGGAAAGAAATAATGAATCACTTGAGTAATCTCGATGTCATAAAATCGCATGGGCCAGATGAAATTGCAAACTGGATTTTGAAGGAATGCAGGAACGGACTAACAGACAAAATAAGCAGTTCATTGAAAGAAGGAAAAGTTCCAAAAATATTGGAAAAGAGCAAGTATAGTACCATATATAAAGGGGGAAACAAGGAAGACCCTACTAATTATAGACCGGTCTCTCTTACAAGTACGGTAGCTAAAATTTGTGAAAGAATTATCAAAATTAGATGGGTAAGGCATTTGGAAACAAAATACTAAACCCAAGGCAGCTTGGATTTAGACAAGGACGATAATGTGTCACAAACTTAATGTGTTTCTATTCAAGGCTAATAGATGTAATACAAGAAAGAGATGGATGGGCTGATTGTGTATTTCTAGACCTGAAAAAAGCTTTTGATAAGGTGCCACATAAAAAAAATTGCTAAAGAAATTAGAAACTGCAGGAGGAATATAGGGCAAACTGCTGAAGTGGATGAAAGACTTCTTGCATGAAAGAAAAATGAGAGTGGTGATAAGAGACAAACATTCTAATTGGGATGAAGTGATTAGTGGAGTTCCACAAGGAACAGTTCTGGCCCCAATAATGTTTGCTATATATATTAATGGTATTGATAAAGGAATTGAAAGTTATATGAGATTCTTTGCGGACGATGCAAAATTGTTGAAAAAGTGAACACTAGAAGATTGTGAGTCGCTGCAGAGTGATCTCAATAAAGTATGGCAATGGATTAGGAAGTGGGAGATGGAATTCAATATCAAGAAGTGTAGCATAATGGAATTTGGAAGACTTGTGGAAAGGTACAGTCCACGGCATCATATGGCCGGTCTGATCTTTTCTCTACTATGTCTAGGCTTTGTTTCAAATTGGTTTCTCCATATATCGCATTACCCAGTCATTGCAGTGTTGGCTTTCAATGTCGTACTTTATCAGTGTTTATTTTAGTTAAATGGCTACAGGCTGCAGTCTACGGGGGGGAGGGGGTGCTGATGGTAAGCTATGGCAATGCACATTGTATGGGCTACAGCAAATTCAAATCACATATTTATTTGTTTATTTGACAAGCAGCGGCTTCGACGCATCTGGCTACGCCAGGTTGCTTGGCCTGCGGCGCTTCGCGCCCTGGGGCTCCGCCCCTTTGTTAACCCAGATGTGTAAATAAAAGAAGTTTATGCAAAACATGGTTTTTATTTAGTCACACATGTAATATTACGTTTCTTAGCCGCAGGAGGGTTGCATTCTTCGTCGTCTGTCCCGTCAGCGTATTTATCCACGCTTATTGATTTACGTTTTGGTGTCTTCTGCCCGCCATCCGTGTCTTCATCACTCATACGTTTGATCTCTGTCAGTATGCTTTCCAACTTCTCGCGCAATTCCCTATTCTCTTCCTTCAAATTGTCGCGCAATTCCCTATTCTCTTCCTTCAGCTTGGTTAAGATGTCTTCTTCTTCCTCTTTTTCTGCTTCTACTTCGCGTTCTTGTTCTTCTTCCTCCTCCTCTTCTTCTTCTTCTTCTTCTTCTTCTTCTTCTTCTTCTTCTTCTACTTCACGTTCTTCTTCTTCGCGTTCTCCTTCTTCTATTTCTTCTATACACATATACACCTACACACACATATATACATATATACTTATACACATATTTATGTACACATTGACATATATGCGTCGGGGGGCCCCAGAGGATCGGCGGGGGCCCCCAGAGGATCAGCGGGGGCTCCCAGAGGAGCAGCGGGGGCCCCCAGAGGAGCCGCAGGGGCCCTCAGAGGAGCCACGGGTGCCCAATGGAACCACGGGGCCCTCAAAGGAGCCATCCCATGAATTCAAGGGGACCCATGGCCTGTCGTTACAAATTATGCATTTCGATATAATGTAGTCTACGTTTCGTCTCTTGGCATCGTATCGGTAGTCGATATTGTATAATCAGTCAGCCTTACGAAAGTGTTCCCCAAACACCGCCACCATTGAGGTCATTTCAGAATAATTTTGAAAGAGAAATGCATCTATAAGTTCCTGTGATCAGACTTTGCACCGTTTTTAACGAATTTCTTATATCCTGAGAAGTAATGCCACATGAACGCCTCTCAATCCTCATCGGATATCATATTGTCCGAACACTCTAATTTGTCAAACATGTCGTCACTGTATTCGAGTTGTATATAGTTCTCTAGAGTTTATTTGAAGGCGATCACCTTTGGAATTCGTGAATGGACGCTTTCACCTTGAAGGTCTTGGTATCAGCGTACAACCTAGGGAACGTTTTACTGTGTTCGTCCCTTAGTCTAGCTACTAACACCTTATCTTCTTGGAACGTCTTCTTCGTTATACCCTTGGTAGCCATTAGCCATTTCCATAGGTGCTTCTGTCTACGCCTCTGTCTACGCTTCTTCGCCGTTTCGTCTCTTGGTATCGCTTGGACTGTTTCGCGAGAGGGCGCTTCACGCCCTGCCCCTCGCTCGCGGCCAATCAATCGTCTCCGTTGCCGTGACGTCAGCGTTCTCGGCCAATCAGTCGTCTCCGTTGCTGTGACGTCACTCTCGGCCAATCAGTCGTCTCCGTCGCCGTGACGTCACCACTCTCGGGCAATCAGTTGTACCCGTTGCCGCAAAGTCACGGGGTATTTCTAAAACACCACCGTGGCCGAGGAAATTTAGAGACAGTTTTGATTTATTTATTTATTTATTTTTATTTATACTTAGATTATAATAATTGTCACAAAATCCCTGGACAGTAGAAGGAGAAGGTGGTGGGATGAAGGGGGAAGGATAGCCGCGGTGGGAAGCCGAAGTCCAGGAGATTTGAGTCACCGACCGGGACCACGCGCGCCCCCTTCTCGGCGCGCGTGTATATAACTCAAAGGGGGTGGGACAATTCATTAAGTAGACCGTCCTAGGCTAATCAAATAGATCATCCTATTGTGAGTTTTAATGATCAAGATTATTTCTACAATCAAACATTGTTGGCATGCAACTCAAATCTATATAGGTTGGTCTAAAACATAATAAATTCTTCCTACAGTGCGCGCCTATCTAGGGGTCCTATTTAGTAAAACACCAATATCGTTAATTGCTACCCTCTCTAGGGGGCTTCTGCTGGTTGCGGGGATGTCTTCAAATACGCACGGGTCCCTCGTTCCGGCAGGATGCGTCTGGGGTGTGAGAATGCCTTTGTGGTTGAGCTCGGCGGGAACTGACTGTCTTCGTGGGGTGGCACTTCACGGCGGGAGGTGAGATCGATTCCACAGGCGTCTCTCCGTAGTTATGCCAGTTCCTTTCCGGTCACGATGTCCCGTAAAGGGGGGAACTGTTCACTCTAATTCGTCGAGTTCACTGGAGGCTGACCTCGTCGCGACACCGTTCAAACCCGTTCTCACGAGGGTCGGGCGTCACTCACATCACTGTTCACAATTCGATAAGTCTCCGGGGGGTTGGGGTTGGCACATGAATCACTCGTGTAGGGTCTGACGGTGCGTAAACGGGTCACTTTAAGGAGAAAATCCTCGATAGCCACCGTATGGGAGGGTAGGGTGCATTTGCACTTCCGAGAATACGAGTGGCCCAACCTCCCTGTGGGGGCCCAGAGGGATGACTGCCCAGTGCCCGGCACCGCCGGGTCAACTTCCTATGACCATACACTGTATGGCATACACCGTAGGGAGCGCCGTGCACGTTTATGTGGAAGTTGAATCAGTTCTAATTGTTCCTTGAGGGTAGTCACTACTCACGAGAGTGGAAGATATGATCCTAACTAGTCTAATTAAAACTAGCCTAAACAATAAATGACAAGCGCGCAGGGGGGGGGGGTGAAACCGTTAGAACTAATTCGAACGGTAACTCTTGGATGTAATACATTAATTCTATTCATAAAATAGCAACTTACAACTGCAAGAAGGAACAGTGAACCTGAGAGGTTGTGGAATCCCACACTTAATTTTAAACATTCGTGTCTTTGCTCGCAGGCATATGTAGACACCTGGAACTAAAGGGAGGGGGGAGGGTTTTCCTGAGCAATTAGAAGTCTCTCTAAAATTCGTTAAGGCACTGTAATTGACTGCCAAATTGGCGCAACAGTTAATGAGGATAAGGAGAATGAAAAATATCAAGAAGTAGTTGCTAGAGGCCTTAAGAGTTCCGGCAATTCCAAAGAGTAGAGGAAATTGATAGCCGAAAAGGGCTGAAAGGAGACGAAAAAATGTGGAACCCGCGTCGGCTAGGCCCTTGAGCGAAAGTATTTGGACAATAATAATGATAATAATAATAGTAATAATAATAATAATAATAATTAATAATAATGATGATGATGATGATGATAAAAAAAAACCCACTTGTCACAAGTTTGGCGTTGTGACACACTGCCTAGTACTTCCCATTTTCTTTCGTCTCCAGTAACTAATTCTTGGTGTTTTTGTTCCCCTTTCTCCCCAGCAATTGTCGTGAGCTTTTAGCGCTAATTGGTTACAGAACCTTATCGAATCTAAGTATTTTCCATTTTACTCAGGAATCGCCCCCCCCCAACCCTCATCTTCCAAGATGTCTTCATATGCTCATGATCGAAGTCATCACAGGTGTTATAACGTTAAAATTGAAATGTCTCAACTTCTCAATTAGTTTTAACTAAATCACCATATTATATTTTTGTATCCTTGTATTTTATGATTAAAATTGACGCACTTTTATCTGTGTATTACCATTTTATTTTATTCTCGTTGTTTTGGTTGGAGTGTCCGCTGCGTTATATATCCCCACCTGCGCATTTGCCACTTCTCGTCTATTCCAGTTTTAATTAGGCTAGTTAGGATCATGTGTCCCTTTCTCGTAACTAGTAACTACTGTAACCATTACTAACCATCACCAACCACGCACGTGATTCACACACATGCAACATGGTTCTCGCCTTTGGCAAGACCTACAATCTTGCAGACTTCACAAATTTCCCCATCTGACTAAACACCTGCGTAAGACAAACAACGACGCCCCCACAGTGTCACAACACAAGATGCCTAATGTCACCAGACGGGCCCATTGGACCCTTTCTCGTACCTACCCCAAATTACATTACCATAACGTAATGTATATACACCATATCTAACCACACCCACCAACCATACAACTAACCCCTATATAACGGAACTAACATCTATGCCCATAATTGATAATTAACACGTCTCACATACGGCAACCCACTAACCCCCTTTATTATCGGACGGCTGTGCCGCCGAGGACGGAGGACTGCCCAGGTCACGAACCTGGCAGGGGACTGCCCAGGTCTCGAACCTGGCAGAGGACTGCCCAGGTCTCAAACATGGCAGAGAAGACTCCCCAGGTCACGTACCTGGCAGGAGGCAGTGCCGAGGTCAAGGCCCGGCACGAGGAGTGTTAGGTCGAGGACCTAATTGTACAACCTGTAATCGCCAGATCATATTCTTAATAAAACGAAGAAATCACCATCAAGGTATTTCTCGCCAGCATTAAGTCCCCTCTTATGTAGCAATCCCTGTTACACTATCTCACAAGACTATTGGAATTGCCTCAACCTCTGCCCAGACGTTGCGTCGCATTTCTCTCGCAATTTAACGATTGGAAAAATGCCCGTCAAAAATCAGCGTACTATGCTTCATCCCTAGTGCCATCCCCAGTCACATTCCAGTGACTCAGTGCAAGTGATAGTGTGTCCAGAAAACTTAAGGTGTATAATATGTGAAGAAAAAAAAAAAATGTTCCATGACTCACGCTGAAATAAAATCCTTAAGTTCAGTCGGGGGTCTTTGGCACCCCGACTCCAGTGATTCAGTACGATGAATTTGCGTGCTCAGGAAAATCGACTTCTAGAGCGTGATCTAAGCAGGGAGAGATCGACGAAATCGAGGAAATGAAACCCTCGACCTTGAGTCCCTTTCCCCACAAGGTGTTCGGTGCCATCGACGAAGTACGGGCTTGGGTCCCCGCTGGCTCGGCAGAGACGAACGAATCGACAAATATCGAGGACATCCTGTTCACCCAAGGGCATTCACTCATTTGAAGACGCTCCCAATCAGTGCACTATCACAGGAGAAAAAAAAGGGACCCGTAACGAGGCACCATGTCATTTTAGCTAGGTCTTAGAGCGCGCAGGGCTAACCAGGTAGGATGTCTTCAACCATATACGTATGTTGTATCTTGCCAGTTAGTTGATGAATAAATAATTGTGAAATACATTCATGTTGTAGTATACATTTATTTAGGACATAACTGTTGGATATCTATTGCATGGTGATTGTGGAGACATCTTAATCATAATAAAATCGATGTGGTAAGTTCTGTTTAATTAGCCTAGGACTGATTTACGTGCTTGTCACCCCTCACCCCTTTGACTCCTGTCTTTGAGAAACATTTCTCTGGTCCTTCGAAATTAGACGCTCAGCTTAAATGGAACGTGCGTGGTCTCGGCCGGCGTCACAAATTTCCTGAACTTTGGCTCTCAATTGCAGCTATCATCCTCCACCGATTTCCCAGTGTATGAGAATTCTCATGCCCCTCAACCACCCCTTCCTCCTTCCACTGTCCAGGGGTTTCGGGACAACACTGTTAGGAAGTTGTCCTCACTTTCTCACCTCCTCTACTGGCCCGTCCCACGACCTTGCCGATTCGCAAAGAGGACACGCTTGTGCCCACCCGTCTGCGTCGGATCGACCAAAGCTTCCTTGAGGCCCACGGGTGGGACAAAGCCTCTACGAGGAAATGCACGTGGTCAGGCCAGCGACCTAAGAGTTCGGACCTCGATGACTATCCTGCACCTCGGCCAGCTACGTGAAGATGCACGATTTATTCTTTGAGTAACGCACGCCCCATACTTTGTGACTCAGCAGCGTGAGAACGTTTTGCGTCCAACTTCCTGGGCATCGACTTTGCTCTTGCGCCATTTAAGGGTACGGGTCCATGACCTGACCCGTGTATATAAGTTGGACGGAACGCCGAAGATTCAGATGTCCAACAGCTCCTAATCGCTCGCTAAATCGCCCGGTGGCAATAACCTTCTTTTATACACTACTATATTTTCATTTTCTTACAGACATTCTTCCCCTCCCACAAAAACCGATCCCGCGCAAGCGGTTGGTCTTTCCTAGGAACTCAGAATTCAGAATTCAGATGTCCTCGGAACATCACACTGTGAGCCTAGCTCGCTGCCTCCGTTATTTCCTCGCTCTTCCCCTTCCACCCGCAAGCAAACCGCCTTGGGGCACGACTTGAAATTCACAGTCGTCACCTCCCTCGCCGTCATGCCTCCCCCCCCCCCTCATTATTCTCGCATTTAGAGCGAGCCCTATTTTCATTGGCGCCCATTTTTTCACCTGGGAAATAAACAAATATTCTCTACACCAGAGAATGCCTGCGACCAGCCTAACACACACAAACAAACGAATAAATAAAAATAAATCAATATATAAATAAATAAATAGACAAATACCCCCAAATATATTCTTCCCTCTCTGCCTCGCTTCCACAAACTGGACTGCTGGTAGAGAATACTTTGGGTGAATGGATGTTTGGTTTGATTGTCACACCCATTTTATGGAGGATGAGAGCCTTTGTATATAGATTACTTATAAATGGCAAAACCTTTGTAAAATTCGTGAGCGTGAATAAGAAGGAGCGGCTGTTTAATTTGTTTAGCAAATGTATGCCTTTCGAATGATGACAAGAAACTAACCATAAATATATGTGAGAGTTTACTGAATAAGTGATTCATTTCTAAGGCTAGTACGTTTTCACAATGTATTTGCTAATCAAATTCTAGTTATTGTATCCATAATTATAAATTGTAATTATTACAGCTAAATTAATTGGATATTTCTATTTCAATATTTATCTATGATCGTAGAAACTAAGTCAAATTTAATAATATTTTAGATTTCAAAGATGGCTTACCGGAGGGAGGAAACGTAAACATTGGACTATCAAGACTAACCAATGTCGAGGCTGACAGCCTACCACATCAGATAAGAGGGAGGAGTAGATACTTCCGTAAAAATGCCTGTAAGTGCAATTTTACATCATTCAGGACATAGAATTACGATATCTGTATTATAGTCTAAGTAAACAAGTATTGAGTTGATTTTAAAATCGCAAAGAGAGGGTTATAATTATTTTTAATATAGAGTGGGTGATTCAAATGACAGGAAATGCATTTATGGTATATATTTTCATACTTACACTACTCGAGTTCCAATGGGAAGGCATTGAACAACATATTGTTCATGTTATCTCAGTGTTAAGTGAGACAATTATAATTTAGAGGTGTATAAATAATCCTAGTCGGCTAATCCTGATGTGTGTATCCAGTTCGGTCAATTCACTGATTAAATGTTGAGTTTATCTGTGGTAATTACATCACCTAAGACTTATGCATTGCTACTGAGATTCCTGAACTAGGGTTCTGTTCCAGTAACACGAAAATAATTTTTTTTGCTAACCTTTTTGGTTATTATTTTCAGAAGTGCACACTTGTGATATAACAATAGAAAATTAAATATTAATTTTGTAAGTTATAATATATTAACGTAATATACATTTTTCTTGGCAGAAATCAAGTTTTTTTTTAGAAGTGCACACCTACACAGTATAACATTAGAGAATTAAACATTGTGCACACCTAAGCGATATAACAGAAAATGAAATATTAATTTTGTAAATCATAATACATGAATGTAATATGTGATTTTCGTGCTGGAAATAAAAAATAAAAAACCTTACTATAAGCAAATTTACTAATGAACGAAGCCACTACATTATGGTCCAGATGCCATTCCAGTCTAGTCACTATCAGACCATGGCTTTCACGTTGTGGACTGGATGTTCTCCAACTCCAGGTGAAGTTAATAAGTGCTGTTACAAAGACATAGGACTCCCTTGGACTTTATGAGATGACTTGGGGTTCTACTGTTGTCTGTTAATTGACCGAGGTGTAATAATCATCAGGCCATCAGCATCTGTGACGACAATGACATCCTGGATGATCTTTAGAATTTGAGGTACTGAATCACTAAATATTGGTTAGGTTAGAATAGACTAATTTATAATCCTTTCATTTCTTTGACCTCGGCAGCTATCAAAACAAACATGGCGTATCATTTAACTGCTGCGACTTCGTTCGATAGTAAATAGGTTTTAGTAACTTTTTTGTTAATGATTTCTGCCAAGAATATTGCATATAATGTTGATCTATTATAATTTACAAAATAATTAATTTTCTATTGCTGTGTCGTGTAGGTGTGCAGTATTCTTTTTCCATCTACTACAGGGTTTATGTTATTATTATTGTTATTAATATTATTATAATAGAGGAAGAGTTTAAATGTGTTTGAGATGAAATGAAGTATGGTAGGGTTTACAAGGTTGATGAACAAGTACAGTATGGGGATGGTTTGGACACATGGGAGAAAGATTAGTAAAAGAAGTGTGGAAGGCAGAGGTGGATGTACTTGAGAGGACGATTGAGGATGAGATGGATGGATAGGATGAAAGGGGCATTGGGCAAGAGGCAGATGTCTGTTGAGTAAGGAAGGGAGAAGGCAGAAGATAGGGATGAGTGGAGAATTTACTTACTTGATTTGGCTAGGTGGGTTTACCAACCCACCTGGCCAACACATAGTGTCTGTCTCCAGAATGGCTGTGTATGGATGATACTGTGATGCATGGAAGGGAATGGGTGCTGGATTAGGGGGAGGGGAGGTTAGGGAATGGTTATGTGAGAATGATATTTTGATGCAGCCCAATGGGATTTCTCCCCGTTTTCAATGTTAATACAATGGGGTATGGAGAGTGAGGTCACCAATTAAATGAAGTGGTCTTGATCTGGATGTGCTATGTCTTGCTGCATTGCTTCTGTCCCAGAGTGATGGGCAAGATGCAGGGATGATCCATTATTCATGAGGAGCCAAGATGAGAGGGAGTGTTGATTTTGGATACCTTCTTTGCCTGGAGGAAAGAGCCCTTTATATATATAAAATATATATATTCTTTCCTTTCCTTTTGGTGGGTGGTAATAGTATTTGTTTGTATCTTCACCTTTAGTATTAAAATTAATTTGTTTCAGGCTTACCATTCCAACATGGCCCATCCCGGTAGTGTGGTGGGAAATATGGCCATGCTGCCTTTACGCACAAAGCACCGTGGCCCAGCACCACTCATGGCAGGTGATGGGATAGATATTATTGATGAAGGACTTCTATATTTCAAGGCTAATGTTTTCTTCCGTACTTATGAAGTTAAGGTAACTACACTTACTTTCTTTTATACATGTGATTTGGTTTAACATCTGAAAATTCCCCCTATTAGGAGGCTAGAGTGGCACTTCTAGAGGGCTTTGTAGCATGGAATTTAATTAACCATTCCCTTGCCAGCTTTTCAACCCTGGTCAGACCTCCACAACAAGTAGTGACACCTTAACCTGTTTTGCTTTTATATATATATATATATATATATTGGTGAAGCGTGGCAGGAGATTCTCTCTGAGACATATTCTGTTAAAAACGACAGCAAAAGAATTATTGATTAGTTTTTTCCGTGAGCTCTCAAGCTTGCGAAAAGTAGATTTTTGGTAGGGGGAAAGGGAGTAAATCAGATTTCCAAAATTCATAGGAAACACAAAAGTTATAATAGACACAAAAGTATAGTACACAATAAACACAATACAAGAAATTAATACAAGAAATACAGCAAAAAACAAAATACAAGCACAACAAAATAGTTATCAAGACGTTTCGCAGATCTTTCTGCATCCTCAGTTGAAGTGAAAAGAAAGGGAAAGGGAGCATATTTTAAATGAAATGGGAAGCACGGGGAGAAGTCACCGTGTTGCAACTGGGGGAAGTCACACGCAGGACCACAAACACTGGGAGAGATCACAAGTTGGCGGAAATGGTACTCGGGGAGGTCACTCCCGGGTTCGGCGCCAATCTGCTTCTCAGTCTTTGGGAACGACGTATGGTAGGAAGTTCTTCCCTTTCGCGGGGAATGGGGAGCCTCTGGGAAGGAGAGCCCGATGTCTTGGGATTGTCCATCTGGCTCCTCCGAACAGGTTTCATGCTAGGGAGGAGGGCGAAATCATTTACCTGCCTATTAATGGCAGGTTGCAGCTCCTTTATCCATATGGCTTCCAAGATAGCCAAGCGCTGAGGGTCCTCTTCTTTTGCCACAACTTCGGTGTTTTTTACCATAGTCTCCCTATCGAGGTGGCGTCGATGCTGGGTCCAGTGGTGTTGCTTGGGTCCTCCGTGTTGCAAGTGCATGGTGATTCTTCTAGATAATGTGGTGGTCGTCCTTCCCACGTAGACAGAAAGGGGCGTGCAGTCCTCCTCTGGGCATGTGTATTTATATACTACGTGGGATTGACGAACCTCCTGGGGTTCTGGAGCGGGGTTGTTCCTTAAAAGTAGAGAAGAGGTCTTTCTACTTTTGTAAAAGATTGTGAAGGACAATTTATCACTTTCTTTTTTGGGGACAACATTTCTATAGATTATGTTCTTTATAATCTTTTCATCCTCCTTGTATTTGGTAGACATGCAAGCTTTGTAGAACACCTTAATTGCGGTCCCTTCGTGTCCTACTGTAGTCGGTCGTGTTTGTTTATACCAATTGTCGATCACTCTGCGAAGATTGGCTTGGACCTCGTGATTCGTGTAACCATTGTTGATAAGGAGTTGGTGGACCCGATCAAACTCTTTTTGAGTGTCACTCCAAGAAGAACAGTGGCTGAGGGCTCTTCTGAAAAAGGCGCTAATGGTGGCGTCTTTGTACCTCTGAGGACACTCGCTCTCTCCATTCATGCACAGTCCGGGATTGGTTTCTTTGACGTAGACACTATAAGAAAAAGAAGGACAATTAGTCTGCTTGAGTAGGACGTCCAGGAAGGGGAGGGAACCCCCTTCACTGTGCTCTACGGTGAAGTTAAGTCCCGACACCTCCATGAACTTCCCCCTCAATTGATCAATTTCAGAAAGGGAGTCAGTTTTTACAAATATATCATCTATATATCTGCAATAAAGGCTAGGTTTTTCAATTTGACTAAAAATAAATTCCTCTACAGTTCCCATGAAAAAATTGGCAAACAGAACACCAAGGGGGGATCCCATGGCAACTCCATCAATTTGGCGGTAGAGTGTCCCACGGGGAGAGCGGAATGGGGCTTCTTTGGTGCAAAATTGAAGCAGGGTCCGTAGGTGTTCTTCAAGTATGTTAAGTCCGGGGGCTGGTCCGCTTCTGTAAACTTTGTCGCATATGAAATCTATCGTTCTATCCACAGGGACATTGGTGAACAGAGATTCAGCATCCAGCGAAGCTATGAATCCCTGGCTGGGAGCGTCTTTCACCAGTTCTATGAACTGGTGAGAAGATGCCAGGCTGAATCTGCTGGGGACAAAAGGGGTTAAAAGTTCATTAAGTTTTTTCGCTAACTGATATGTAGGAGTAGGTATCTGGCTGATAATGGGTCTAAGAGGGTTGTTGGGTTTATGCGTCTTAACATTGCCATAACAATAACCAGGTTTATACTCGCCGGACAATTTACAGAATTTTATACAACCTGCAACCGCGTTGTTGACATCTATTATCTTGTTGACCTTCGAGGTAAGATCCTGGATAGTGTTCTTCTGGATGGGCTGGAACTTAGTCCTATCCTCTAGAATGGAGTCAATTTTCTCCAGGTATTCGGAGGTAGAAATGAGAACGAATATTGATGCCTTGTCAGCACGTCTTATGGTTACTTCTTGGTTGTTTCGTAGTCGTTGGGCGGCTTCAAAATGTCTCCTCTGTAAAACAGAACTAGTAAAGGTTCCACGCTGCTTGCCGGCTTCAGCAACAAGCTCAGGCTGCAAGCGTTGGCTAACATCTAAAATACCCTCCTTAGCGAGTTTGAGGATGCTTTCTATGAGGACCTCTATTTCAACTCTCTTTTGGTGTGGCCTAGGTTTGGAGAGGACATGACAGTTTAGTCCCATGTCGAGGAGCTCTTTTTGATCAGAGTCAAGATCAATGTTGGTTAGGTTGACGTAGCTCTCCAAAGGCTGAGGGACTTTTATTTGTCCACCATTCATGGTGCTTAGTTTCCGTATCCCCTTCCTCTCTACTGCATTTGTGTATGCAGAAAGGGAAGACTCCAGCATGGCATTGATCCTTTCTTTATGGGAGGTATTGATAACCTCGCCGTCCCATTTTTCTTGTAAGTCCTGTACCTTGCGGTATAGATGTGAAACAATGGTCTTCTTCCTTTCCAGTTCATCAGCGACCAGGGTCCTCCTGTACTCCTGGGTCGTAGCATTATTCTTGACTGCCTTGTCGTAAAGTCTAACATTGGTGAAGCGTGGCAGGAGATTCTCTCTGAGACATATTCTGTTAAAAACGACAGCAAAAGAATTATTGATTAGTTTTTTCCGTGAGCTCTCAAGCTTGCGAAAAGTAGATTTTTGGTAGGGGGAAAGGGAGTAAATCAGATTTCCAAAATTCATAGGAAACACAAAAGTTATAATAGACACAAAAGTATAGTACACAATAAACACAATACAAGAAATTAATACAAGAAATACAGCAAAAAACAAAATACAAGCACAACAAAATAGTTATCAAGACGTTTCGCAGATCTTTCTGCATCCTCAGTTGAAGAGAAAAAAAAAGGGAAAGGGAGCATATTTTAAATTAAATGGGAAGCACGGGGAGAAGTCACCGTGTTGCAACTGGGGGAAGTCACACGCAGGACCACAAACACTGGGAGAGATCACAAGTTGGCGGAAATGGTACTCGGGGAGGTCACTCCCGGGTTCGGCGCCAATCTGCTTCTCAGTCTTTGGGAACGACGTATGGTAGGAAGTTCTTCCCTTTCGCGGGGAATGGGGAGCCTCTGGGAAGGAGAGCCCGATGTCTTGGGATTGTCCATCTGGCTCCTCCGAACAGGTTTCATGCTAGGGAGGAGGGCGAAATCATTTACCTGCCTATTAATGGCAGGTTGCAGCTCCTTTATCCATATGCAGAAAGATCTGCGAAACGTCTTGATAACTATTTTGTTGTGCTTGTATTTTGTTTTTTGCTGTATTTCTTGTATTAATTTCTTGTATTGTGTTTATTGTGTACTATACTTTTGTGTCTATTATAACTTTTGTGTTTCCTATGAATTTTGGAAATCTGATTTACTCCCTTTCCCCCTACCAAAAATCTACTTTTCGCAAGCTTGAGAGCTCACGGAAAAAACTAATCAATAATTCTTTTGCTGTCGTTTTTAACAGAATATATATATATATATATATATATATATATATATATATATATATATATATATATATATATATATATATATATATATATATATACACACACACACACACACACTTCAACGAACGGACGGCTTAGAAGACGTTCTGAAGAAAATTGAAGTTTCGTGGATCCCAACGCAAAGAGAAGTGCCTATTGTATTTACAGGGTGGGGGGAAATTGCTTGTGGGGTAGTAGGAAAGTAGGGAAAGAGGAGAAGGGGAGGGATTGCTGAGGGAAATGGAAGGAAATGAGGAAGGAGAGGACTTGGCCCAGGCAGACAGGCGAAAGGTAAACAAACGGCCCCCCGACCAGCTGAGCGACGATGAAATGTCTAATAAAAATGTAAAGATTAGAAGTATAGATAAGAGCAATACAGTAGAAAGTGATGAGAATATTTTCCAGGGATTTAAAGAGGGTGGGGGGACACAAATCCCCCCCCGACTGACAAGACTAGAAGAGAAGGTCGATAAGATGATCGAGGACTTGGAGCGTAGGTTCGGTCATGTTAACAACATTATACGGAGGGTTGAAAAATTGGAAGAACTAGAGAAGGCGAACAAAAACTTAACTAAGGAAATTGAAGAATTAAAAAATCAGTTAAAAGAAGTAAAAGAAGAGAATAAAGTCTTAAAGGAGAATAATAAGGAGAACAAGAAGGGTTGGAAAAAAATCCAAGAAAATAGCAAAGTTGCATTCACTGACATAATCAGACAGCAAATGAATGAACAAACTGAAAACTCAGTTATTAAAGTGATGAGACAGAAGGAGAATATAGTAAGAGACTTAGCAGACAGAAAGAAATGTATAATTATATTAGGAATGGAAGAGAAACATAACCCAGATAGAACCACAAGAATCAAAGAGGAAAATGAAAAAGTAAAAAATTTACTAGAATTAGTTCAGGAAGATGAACCAGAAATAATGAGACAAATCGAAGAGAAATTCAGGCTCGGGAAATATAGTACAGACAAGACCAGACCAATTAAAATTAACCCCTTCCATACGGTGCCGCACACGTAGGCGTCATGGGGAGCGAGTGTATTCGCGAGGCTGCCATATCGGCGTCTTGATTATATTTATTGTAGTCGCCCCTCCATAATGACATTCTTTCTAATTCTTTTGTAATCGCATTTTCTATGGTTATCAAAATTCACGGGTGAAGAGAGAACGATCGATATAAGCGGTGACTATATTTTATGATGCGAGTATTATTACGACACGTCGTACGGCTGGCATTGGCTGCTGCCACCGAGATCTAAGTCCATGACGCCTACGTGTGCGGCACCGTATGGAAGGGGTTAAATTCAGGTCACAAACTACGGCTGAGAATATCTTATCCAAAACAGGGAAACTAGCAACAAGTGAACAATATAAAAAGGTATGGATAAAAAGGGAAATGAATAAAGAGGAAAGAGAGGAAGAAAAACAGAAAAGACTTGAAGCTAAGGAAAAAAACGAGATAAGAACGGAGTCAGAAAAAGAGAGATTCTATTGGAGAGTAGTGAATATGAAACTAAAGAAAGTCGACATACAAGAGAAAAACAAAAGGGAAACAGAGAACACAATGGAAGTGGCAGAAAACTAAGAGTGTCTTACACAAATATAGATGGATTAATAACAGGATTGAATGAGCTGAATGATTATTTGAAAGAAAAAGAACCAGACATAATGGGAATTGTAGAAACAAAATTAAAAGGTCCACTACCACCCAACAGTGTAGGACATGATGCATATAATTATTGGATTAGAAACAGAGTGAAAAAGGAAGGGGGTGGAGTTATGTTCCTGACTAAGAAGGATATAAACGTGAAGTGTGTCACATATGGAAAGAATACAGTAGAGATGATAATGATGGAAGTAGAAAACAGAGATAAGAAGAGCAGAAAGTTTGTGATAAATTATGTGCCCCCGAAAACAGCCTCATGGGAAGAGAGTGAACATAAAAGTATGTTAGAGGACACAAAGATAACATTAAACAAGATAATGGAAGAGGGAGGAAAAATAGTTATGATGGGTGACTTTAATTGCAAAGAAATCTGCTGGGAAGAAATGACATTAAAGGGTGGAGACGGCTCATGGGGAAACGCTCTACTCGAGATGGTTACTGACCATACAATGACACAATGGATACAGTAGAACACTAGGTATAGAAATGAAGAAGAGCCATCGAGACTAGACCTAATAATTACATCCGAACCTAGAATAGTGGACAAAATTGAATATAAAACACCAATAAGTAAAAGTGACCACATATTGATTGAACTGGAACTTAATGAAGAAAAATATATGAAAAGAAATGAACAATATAGAAAAGGAAGAATGATGTATGAAAAAACAAACTTTGATAAAATAAGAGAATTCTTTCAAAAGGAAAACAGGGAAGAAATATACAAAGAAGAAACAACAGTAGAAGAGAAATGGAATACTTTGACAAAAATTTACAAAAAAGGAGTGGAAAAGTATGGAAGAAATAGAAGGAACAAAGAATGAAATATTAACACACTTGAGTAATCTTGATGTCAGAAAATCGCATGGACCAGATGAAATAGCAAACTGGATACTGAAAGAATGCAGGAATGAACTGGCAGACAAAATACATAGCATACTAAATAGTTCCTTGAAAGAAGGAAAAGTTCCAGAAGATTGGAAAAAAGCAAATATAGTACCTATATATAAAGGAGGAAATAAAGAAGAACCTACCAACTATAGACCAGTCTCTCTAACAAGTACAATAGCAAAAATTTGTGAAAGAATTATCAAAAGTAGATGGGTAAAATATTTAGAAAAAAACAAAGTGTTAACCCCTTACCTACGGTGCCGCACACATAGGCGTCATGGGGAGCGAGTGTATTCGCGAGGCTGCCATATCGGCGTCTTGATTATATTTATTGTAGTCGCCCCTCCATAATGACATTCTTTCTAATTCTTTTGTAATCGCATTTTCTATGGTTATCAAAATTCACGGGTGAAGAGAGATCGATCGATATAAGCGGTGACTATATTTTATGATGCGAGTATTATTACGACACGTCGTACGGCTGGCATTGGCTGCTGCCACCGAGATCTAAGTCCATGACGCCTACGTGTGCGGCACCGTATTGAAGTGGTTAAATCCAAGGCAATTTGGATTCAGACAAGGACGATCATGCGTCACCAATTTAATATGTTTCTATTCAAGGCTAATAGATATAATACAAGAAAGAGATGGATGGGCGGACTGTGCATTTTTAGACCTAAAGAAAGCAATTGACAAAGTACCACATAAGAAGTTGCTTAAGAAATTAGAAACTGAAGGAGGAATACAGGGCAAACTACTAAATTGGATGGAAGACTTTTTGCAAGAAAGAAAAATGAGAGTAGTGATAAGAAACCAGCACTCAAAATGGGATGAAGTAATAAGCGGTGTTCTGCAGGGAACAGTTCTGGCCCCAATAATGTTTGTTATATATATTAATGATATGGATGAAGGAATTGAAAGCTATATGAGCTTCTTTGCAGATGATGCAAAACTACTGAAAAGAGTGAAAACTGAAGATTGTGAGTCACTACAGAGAGATCTAAATAAAGTACAGGAATGGAGTAGGAAGTGGGAGATGGAGTTCAATACAAAAAAGTGTAGTGTAATGGAATTTGGAAAAAGCAAAAACAGAATAACAAGAGCATATAAATTGGGAGAAGAAGAAATAAAAAAAGTAGAAAATGAGAAGGACCTGGGAGTCATTGTTATGAATAATATGTCACCTGAGAAACATATAAATAAGATTTTTGGAGAAACTTATAATTTAATAAGAACAATCAAAGTTGCATTTACATACCTGGATGAAGAAATGGTGAAGAAAATCCTAATCACCCTGATAAGACCAAGATTGGAATATGCAGCAACGATATGGTCACCAAGTACAAAAAAATGTATAAAAAAACTTGAAAGAATACAAAGAGCAATTACAAAATTGGCACCAACACTCTCAAAACTATCATATGAAGAGAGACTAGCAAAACTTGAACTACAGACACTAGAGCAAAGAAGAGAGAGGAGATTTGATAGCTATTTACAGAATCATGAAAGGCATAGAAATTACTGATAGAGAGAATCTGATAAAATGGGATGACAGAAATACAAGAGGACACGGAAAGAAAATAAAAAAAGACAGCTATAGAAGAGATTTGAAAAAGAACAGCTTTCCTCACAGAGTAATAGACAGTTGGAACAAGTTAGATGAGAAAGTGGTGTGTGCAAAAACAATACATGAATTTAAAAATAGTTTAGATAAAATGAGATATGAAGACGGGACCCCACGAGCATAGCTCCCCTTCCCGTAAAATACAACTAGGTAAATACACACAGTTTCAACACATGGATAGAATGAGTGAAGAAAAATTAAAAAAAGAAATGTGGAAGGAGGTGGATGCATTAAATAGGAGGGATCGACAGAGGATGAGATGGATGGGGTGAAAGGGGTGTTGAGGAAAGGAGAAGATAGGAGTGAGTGGAGAATGGTTGTGTATGGATGATGCTGTGATGCATGAAAGGGGGGGGGGGTTAGGGGTTAAGTGTGAAAGATATTTTGATGCACCCTGAAGGGATTTCTTCACTTTTTTTCTGCATGAATGGACAGAGAGGGGGTCACTAATTAAATGAAGTGGCCTTGCTGCATTGCTTCTGACCCTGGGCAGTGTGCAAGATGCAGGGATGACCCATCATCTGTCTACCCCTCCCTCCCTCTGTGGATGGGAGTGGAATGGGTGACTTTGGCTACCTCCCTGGTAAGGAGGAAAAAGCTCTTGGTATATAAATATGGAAAAATAATTCTTTACTTCCTGTAAACATATAGTCTTCCTAAATGCATTTGCTTCTGACCTGAACAATGTGACAGGGGGCAGGGATAACCCTTCATCCACAAAGTGCTCAACTGGAAGGGATTGGATTGTTGTGGGATAGGAGAAAGGTGTGTGTATAACTTAACTAGGTTGAACCCCCCCCCCCCCTTATAAGGGAGAGAGTCTTTTGGTGGATGAATGTTATTATTTTTAATGCATTATTTTGTGTTTCTTGTGTGATGTCTTTGTTTTCTTAATTATTGGATAACATGCTGTGACAGCATTAAATATAGTTCTTAAGGGTTGTTTTTATACAGTAGTAAGTGTTTCTTTCTGATGTCCAGAACCTGTTCTAAGTAAGCTCATATTAGTTTTCACTGAGAGGTCTTTAATGTATAGGATTAAGGTCGTGTATATGTGTGTCAAACGTGAGAGGCTCGGTATTTTAGGGTTTCTCTGGAATGGGAGGAGGTGGCCAGTTATTTTAACTATTGGGTGGTTCTGGGTTCATGATAGGTAACATTACTGAGAACTTCTAGTTTGTTAAGATGAATCTGTGTGTTTTTAGCAGCTATTTTGTAGAGAGGAAGTTTGTGTTTGAGATAAAATGCTTGAGATGTTTGGTAGGTGTTAGTAGACTTGATAGAGTGAGAAATGAGGAGGTGAGGAGGAGAGTGGGGTTGGAAAGGGAATTGGGAGATAGGGTTGATGAAAGAGTATTGGGATGGTTTGGACACATGGAAAGAATGAATGAAGAAAGGTTATCAAAAGAAGTGTGGAAGGCAGAGGTGGAAGGAGCAAACATGAGGGGGCAACCAAGGATGAGATGGATGGATGGGGTAAAAGGGGCATTGGGTAAGAGGGGTCTGTTGAGGAAGGAAGGGAGAAGACAGAAGATTGAGTGAGTGGAGAATGGTTGTATATGGATGATGCTTTAATGCATGCATGGGAATGGGTGGGAAGATAAGGGAGTATGTGTGAATAATATTTTGGTTGTATATGGATGATGCTGTGATGCATGGGAGTGGGCGGGGATGAGAGAGTATGTGTGAATGATATTTTGATGCAGCCCAAAGTGATTTCTCCCTGTCTTCTCTTTTTCTGCATGAGGGTATGGAGAGGGGGGCTGCCAATTAAATGAAGCAGCCTAGCTGTGGATGTGCTGTGTTTTGCTGCTTTACTTCTGACCCAGGGCAGTGGGCAAAATGTAGGGATGACCTGTCATCCAGGAGGAGCCAAGAAAAGAGGGAGGGGTGGTGAATGGGAGTGGAGTATGTGGAGATGAAATGGTAGGGAATGGATTTATGCATTTGACATTGGCTACCTCCCTTATAAGGGGTAAAAGGCCCTTGGTGTTTTGTAGACCGAAAGTAAAAAAATTGATGTGATCTGGGTTAGGTGTGAGAGGTGTTGCTTTTCTATCTATACCTATTTATCAAGAAAGTAGCCAGCCAACATACACCCAACCTCTACCCATCCCACATCTGTTTGTTTCCCTTTTAAAAATCTCTTATTTCCTTGTGGATGAAGGGCCATCCCTGCTTCCCACCCAGGAAGATAAGAGTACCTCCATAGCAGCATGAGCTGGTTGATCCCCATCACTTCATTGACATTGCTACCTTTGCTCATTTTCCCTTCATGAGTAAATAGAGAAGACCAGGAGAAATCCCTTTGGGCTGCATCAAGTTACTGAGTCAAGGCCATACATGAATAGGTTAACATCAGTGACAGTGTAGCGCAATGGGGGCCATGCTGCCTCTTGGGGGACTCCATTGTATAGTTCTTTGGGTCTCAACAGATGTTCTGCAACTGTATTCCCTTGCTTAGTTGCTTTGTGGAAAACAACCAAGTGGGTCACTGTGGGTAATGGTCCCCCATTCCTTGAGTGGTAACTTCTCCCATCAAAAATAAAAAGATTAGATCCTGCTCTGGCTTATTGGTACTATGCATAGCTGCCAGTTGCATGCAAGGTCAAACATGTGTTCAAGACCTGGTTGTTGTGCCGAGGTTAGGAAGAGTATGTGGATGACCTGTCATCCACAAAGTGCAAGGACAGTAGGAGTAATAAATTTGTTTTAATGTGTATGAAGTGGGTTTGTGGTTTAATTTGACCATCCCTAACAAGGGGGAAGAGACCTTTGATTTATATAATAAATTTTACATAGTTGTAAACAAATCTTTTTCTTCAGGGAGAAACTGACAGAACACTCATTTACATCACCTTGTACATCACTGAATGTTTAAAGAAACTAGCAAAGTGTAAGGATAAGAACCAAGGGGCTAACGAGATGTACTCTTTGGCCGTTTCCAAATTCCCCATCCCAGGGGATCCGACTTTCCCCCTCAATGCAGTCTATGCCAAGCCAAAGAATGAACAAGAACTAGGTAAACAGAGGGTTTATTTATTGTATTGTGACATTTACTTTCAAAGAAATAGAAATAAAGTGTACTGATGGCATATCTTACTGATTATTTTTGTAAGTGCACATTTATTTTCTTTACAGAGTTGATGCAGCAATACTTGCAGCAAGTACGGCAAGAGACGGGAACTCGTGTGTGTGAGCGGGTGTTTAGTACCACTGATGGGAAACCTTCCAAGTGGTGGTTGTGTTTCACGAAGAAGAAATTCATGGACAAGTCACTTTTAGCACCAAGTGCATAGTCTTCGTTTGTCTGCAGAAATGTATGAAAATCTGTTGCCAAGATTGCTGTTCTTATCAATACAAAATCATGTTTCACTAGGTAAAATAATTTACAGAATTTAATGGGTAATAAGTGGTAACCCAATCATTTCTAAAATGTCAACTAAATAGCTTTATTTCCTTTAATTTTACAGTAAAAAAAATTTTATTAAGGCAAAAGCTATATTGTTATGTATCACAGCCCTAGCCTGTAAGTTTTAATAAAGTCATATGAAAACCTAAGTCTGTATAAATCACCATTTTTAAATTGTATATAAAACTATTTCAAATATTTACAATTTATTTTGATAGCACATTATATTCTGGTTGATTTGCTATTTCATCTTCACGCTCTATCATAGTTTTGATGACTAGGCAGCGTGCCATTGGGCACCCACATGGTATTGGGTGCTCTTCTGTCTCAGGATCTAGCATCTCCACCATCATGTTTATGTGCCGTGGATTGTCTGCATTCTTGGTGATACTTAGCTTCCAACCAATGATATCCCCTTCTTCCAATTCCCATGAATTTTCTTGCACTTTCTCATCTCTGCCCAAACTGCAGGCCTGTTCTCCTCCCTGTGCAGAAACCATTTCTGAATCATCTTCAATGCCATTTATATTCTTGCCCTCACTCTGAGTTTCAAATGCATTGCCGAACACTACAACAGTTTGTTTCCAGTGTGTGGGCGGCACAGATGGAGCTGTAGACAAGGTAACCAAAGAGCCGAATTCCACACCATCTTCATCATAATCACGACCATCAAAATCACACTCAAACCAGAGGCATAAACCATGGTATTTACCAGATGTTATTGTGTCGACGAAGGTGGTCTCACTAAATTCAAAAGCCTCTTCTTCAGTCACCCATCGCAAATTGAATGTTTTTACACAAACTGGTTCTGCCAAAAGATCCGACTCTGGAACTAAACACACTTCTGGCTTTGACATCTTGGCCAAGATAGCCTGTTTCTTAACTGCATTCATGTTGAAACCATACACAGAGTCCCAAAAATCAATCTGATCTTTAAAGAGAGGTTCAAGACTGCACGGACACACATATAACCTGGCTTCCGAAGGAAACAAGATTCCATCTTCTGAAAGGAATTTGTCTCTTGCCTTGATGACGGAGTTTAACATAGACTCATGCAGAAGGTAGAACCCCATCCACTCTGACACCATGACATCTATTTCTACTCCTTCTGGCAAAGTTACATCTTCAACCCTGCCATGGATGACCTCGATGATGTTGCCAAAATTATTGTCAATGGCAATTTGTTTTGCGACTTCTGCAAGGCCGCTGGCCTCCACTGCATAAACCTTCCGAGCTCCAGCAGCTGCCATAAACAGTGAGAGGATTCCTGTGTGCAAAGGTTTTGACCCAATTAGACAGAATATAAATCATATACCAGTTTCAACACATTGATCATATGTCCATACACATATACATACATATATCAAAAAGCCCTTTTTGTGCCATGCTGTGAAAGTACTGCACCTAACTGTACTCCCTTTGACCTGGGTTGCAGGCCATGCAACAAGGCACAGCACTGCCTGTACAGCAGAAGCTGGTTTGCCCTTACTACTGCATATAGCAACCTCTACCCCCACTCCTCATCCACAAATCACATACATTTACCACAGGCTCCCCTTTACAAGGGAGGTAGCCAAGAAAACATGGGCATAAAAGCCACCCCCACCCATTCCAACCCTACATATTCCACTCCCCTCCACCCTCTTATCTTGGCACCTCCTGGATGACAGGTCATCCCTGTATCTCGTCCAATGCCCTGGGTCAGAAGCAGTGTCACAAGACAGCACATCCACAGCAAGCCCACTTCATTGAATTGGCAACCCCCCTCTCTGTGCCCTCATGCAGAAAAAGAGAAGATGGGGAGAAATCCCTTTGGTCTGCATCAAATTATTTTTCACACATACACCCTCACAGCATCATCCATACAAAACCATTCTCCATTCGCCCCTATCATCTGTCTTCTCCCGTCTTTCCTCAACAGACATTCCCCTCTTTCCCAATGTCCCTTTACCCTCATCCATCCATCTCATCCTTGGTTGCCCCCTCGTGTTCACTCCACCTCTGCCTTCCACACCTCTTTTATTAATATTTCTTCACTCATTCTTTCCATGTGTCCAAACCATCCCAATATTCTTTCATCAACCTAATTTCCCAACTCCCTTTTCACCCCCACTCTCCTCCTCACCTCCTTGTTTCTCACTCTATCCAACCTAGTAACCCCTATCATACTTCTCAGGCACCTCATCTCACATCTAAACTCTTCTCTTATGTTCCATGTTTCTGCCCCATACAGTGCTGTCAGCACAATCACTCCTTCATACAATCTCCTCTTAGTATCCATTCTCAAATGTCTATTTCTCATTACAGTTTTTAATCCCCCAAGTCATTTACTTCCTTCTCTCAACCTACATTCTACATCCACACCTTTTCCCGTCACATTTGCACCCAAGTATCTAAAACTATCCACTTCCTCCAGCCTCTCTCCCTTAATACTCATTTCCAGTCTCCTGCCACTTTCTCCCCTGGTACATCTCATCACCTTACTTTTACCAACATTTATCTTTCAACTTTCTTCTTTTGCACATCTTCCCAAACTCTGTCACTAACTTCCTCAATCCCTTCTCTGACCCTGCCACAAGCACAGTGTCATCAACAACAACTGGCTTATCTCTCATTTTTCTCCATCTTTTTAACCATCTCCAATCCCTGACTCATTACCCTTGCGTTTACCTCTCACACCACCCAATCCATGTATAAATTGAACAGCCAAGGCGAAATAACACATCCCTGGTGAAGTTCCACCTTTATCTCAAACCATTCACTCCACTTCTGATTCTAACAAATAACAAACATGCATAACATGGGAACAAGGGTATTGCAAGAATATAGCAACCTATCAGTTAAGGAATAGGGATGACTCTTCATCCATAAGGAACTAAGATGAGAGGGTGACAAGGGTGGTAGATGGAAGTGAATGTGTGCCCTTGGTATATAGGTACATAGATTAGTTAAGAGTCCAAGGTTATATAATTCTATGCAAAGTATTAGGTTTTAATGCATATGTTCCCCCAATGTAATGGAGTCCTGGGGGAACTTCCCCTTATGCTGAAAAGGCCATGTGTGTGAGACATGTCTGAAGCCGAGCACTCCTACAATATCTCCACCTCTCCAAATGGAATCTTAGATCTTGGGGGTCCAGAAATGAGACCTGCAGGACTAATGGCAGTCAGCACATATACAAAAGGGAACAAAGTTGTGGAAAAACATCATAAAAGCATGGGAAGAAATGGGTATGTGCGGATCAATTTTGAGTTCATCAAAACCATACCAAAAGATATCATTTCTGCATTACTTCTCCATTGGAACCCTCCAAAAAAGGGAGAGAGAAAATAGTAATAACGTTTCATAATCCTGATTACTAAAGGCAGATATACAAACCTGTTCCTGCCCCTACATCCATAACTATCTTGTCTTTAAACAGGTGCTTGTTTTCCATGATTGCCTTCCGGTAAGTGTCAGTCCGTGGACCATCTTGAATCATCAGTCGGTGTATCTAGAATAAAGATCTATTGTAACTTGGACTGCTTTACATTGTTTTGATAGATATCAACAGCAAAACTAAAAATATTTAAATATACCAAATGGATGGTTCCTCCTTACAAGGGAGATGACCAGCCAAACCATGCACCCAACATTTTGTCCATCTCACACCCAGCCATCACCATTTGTTCTCTTTTTTTTTTTTTTTTTGCTCCTTGTGGATGAAGAGCTATCCCTGATCCTAATACTTGGTTAATGACTACATAAATTTATACATACATACATATACAAAAGGATTTTTCCCCGTTACAAGGGAGGTAGCCAAAAACAGCCATAAAATCCACTCCCACCAGTTCCATCTTCACATACTCCACTCCCATTCACCCCCCTCCCCACTCTTGGCTCCTCCTGGATGACAGGTCATCCCTGCATCTCGCCCACTGCCCTGGGTCAGAAGCAATGTAGCAACACACAACACATCCATAGCAAGGCCACTTCAATTAATTGACAACCTTCCCTTTGGACAGTCAAAATATCATTCACACATACTCCCTCACCCCCACCAAACCCCAATGCCCCTTTTACCCCATACATCTATCTCATCCTTGGTCACTCCCTCATGTTCACTCCTTCCACCTCTTCACTAATCTTTCTTCATCCATTCTTTCCATGTGTCCAAACCATCCCAATATTCCTTCATCAACCTTATCTCTCAACTCCCTTTCCACCCCTGTTCTCCTCCTCACCTCCTCATTTCTCACTCTATCCAGCCTCATAACCCCTACAATACTTCTCAGACATTTCATCTCAAACACATTAAAATTCCTCCTCCCTTATATTCCATGTTTCTGCCCCATACAGTGCTGTTGGCATTATCAATCCATACAATCTCCTCTTAGTATCCATTCCCAAATGTCTATTTCTCATTACACTTTTTAATCCCCCAAGGGATTTACTTGCTTCTCTCAAACTACATTCTACCTCCGTTCCCTTTCCTGCCACATTTGCAAGTATCTAAAGCTATCCACTTCCTCCTGTCTCCCTCCCTACACTACAATTAAAATGAAATATTGGTACCAAATAAAATAAAAATAAAAATTTACATTGCTGTGTTACATTCTGATGCTTTTTCTACACTTACGTACACAGCCATGTAAATTTTTATTTCTATTTTATTTGGAACCAATATTTAATTTTAATTGTAGTGTATTTAATATTATAAAGAGGTATGCTTGTACATGTGATTGAGTGTGAACCTTTCCCAGGTTTACCACTCTGACAATTTATAAGTAGTTCACCATCTTGTAACCATTATACACCCTGAAGACGATTCCTGGACGGGAATCAAAACGTCGGGCAAAGAAACCCTTCAATGGAGTCTGATGTTTACAGTTTTCCAATATATATATATATATATATATATATATATATATATATATATATATACACACACACACACACACACACATGAAATAAGATGAGGGAAGACTGTTGCTCTGCAGAAGAATTTATTGAGGACAGAAGCTCCCTCCACCTCCCTTTTAAGACTCCCACCGTCACGACAAAAGTTCAATGTTCTTGAGATAATCTGCATTACAAAATATGATGTTCTTGTTGTATGGATTACTTAAGAAACAAGGACTGAAAACATATTCTCACAAATGTTGGTCCTGCCATCCTTGGGAAATAAAATTATTAATCCATATACCAATGATCTCTTCCCCCATATAAGGGGGGTTGCCAGCTAGGGCATGCACCCAGCCTCCACCCACCCCCTCCTATTTGTTTCATCTTAACTCCTTGTGCACAGCACAGAAAACACCCCAATGTTTCTTCTCTGAGGAGATCTACAGGAGGGCCTTGGGAGTGTTGTCAGATGTTGTGGGGGTGGGAGTTTCCAGTCAATCTTGGGAAAAGGGGACAAATGTGAGTGTAGAAATTTCAGAGGGATCAGTTTGTTAGTGTGGTTGGGAAGGCTTAAGGGAGGGTTTTAAATTGAGAGGATTAGGAGAGGAACAGAGGGAGTAATTGTTGAGGAACAGTGTAGCTTTAAGAAAAGGTAAGGATTTTTTGGGGCCTTTAATGATTTGGAAAAGGCTTATGACAGGGTAGATAGGAAGGCACTGTGGGAGGTTTTGCAGATATATGGGATTGGGGGAAAGTTGTTTAGGGCAATCACGAGTTTTTATGAGAGTAGTAGACCCTGTGTCAAAATGGGAAATGGAGAGAGAGTGGTTTGAGGAAAAGGTGGAACTGCCTCAGGGATGTGTCATGTTGCCTTGGCTGTTCAATGTATACATGGATGGGATGGTAAGGGAGGTAAATGTGAGGGTAATGGTCAGGGGACTGGAGAGGGTTAAAGAAAGTGGAGGAAAGTTCGAGGTGAGCCAGTTGTTGTTTGTTGATGACACTGCACTTATGGCAGGATCGAAAGATTAAGGGAGTTACTGATGGACCTTGGTATTGTATATCATTCTGTTAACATTATACGTTATTTTTCGAACCAGAGGAGGAGGAACAGCAGCAAAACAAGAAGACCCCACAATGAAAGAAATAATGGTGACATGGAAAGAAATGATGCATCACTTTTATGTTGTAATTTTATGTATAATGTTAACAATGATATATACATTATACATAAAATTACAATGTAAAAGTGATGTGTCATTGTGTGTATGTGCGTACGTATAGCAAGCATGAATCTTCCAGAACTTTACAAACTGCCATTTCTGTTTACATGATTAATTATTATTTTATTTGTAATGTTCTGGAACATTCATGCTTGCTATACGTATGCACATACACACAATGACGCATCACTTTTATGTTGTAATTTTATGTATAATGTTAACAGAATGATATACAATATTGGGAAGGTATGTGATAGGAGAAAGTTGAAGGTAAATGTGGGAAAAAGTAAGGTGATGTGATGCACATGGGTAGAGAATGGCAGTGAGTTGGAGGTAAATCCAAACAGAAAGAGGTTGGATGAAGTGGATAGCTTTAAATATTTGGGGTCACAGTAGTGGTGGAGGTAAGTTATAAATTGAGAGAAGCATGTAAATGCCTCGGAAAATTAACGTGTTACAAGAATTAGTCGCCCAGTAATTGATGCAAAAAGGAGATTGTATGAAGGGGTGATTGTGCCAATGGCACTATGGGACAGAGACTTGGAATTTAAGAGAGGTAGACAGGAAAAGTTTAAGTATATTTGAAACGAAATGTCTGAGAAGTATGGTAGGGGTTACTAGGTTGGACTGAGTGAGAAATGAGGAGAGTGGGAGTGGAGGGGGAGACAGTAGATAGGGCTGGTGAAGGATTGTTTGGGTGGTTTGGACACATGGAAGGAGTGATGAAAGATTAGTGAGGGAAGTATGGGAGGTGGAAGTGGAGAACTTGAGGGGACAACTGAGGACGAGATGGATGGATGGGTTGTCTGTTGGGCTAGGAAGGGAAAGGGCAGGTGATGGGGATAGGTGGAGGGTGGCTGTGTATGGGTGGTGCTGTTATGCAGGTGATGGGGGGGGGGTTTGAGTGTGAATGATGTTTTGATGCAGCCTGAAAGGGTTTCTCCCCGTCTTCTCTTTTTCTGTGTGAGGGGGGCAGAGTCATCGATTGGTTGGGGTGGCCTTGCTCTGGAAGTGCTGTCTTCATGCAACTTCTGACCCAGGGCAGTGGGTGGGGTGTAGGGATGGTCCATCATCTATGAGAAGTTGAGATGAGAGGGGGAAAAGAGTGGTTGATGGGAGTGGATTGGGTGGGAGCAAGTGACATGCCTTTGACTGGGCTACCTCCTTTATGGTATATTGATAGAATAATTCTTATTATCTAATGGGAAGCCCAAAGAAGTTTGGAGTGTACGTGTCAGTATTACATTAGATAAAGAGCAAGAACCACACAAAAGGTTACATGTGTACAACAGGAGAGAATACACAACACTTTCCACTACTACAATACACCCATGAACAAATCGACATAGGTCTAGCCAAAATTCTTCAGGGAAAGAAAAAGAACTCAGTAGGGAGGGAAAAGTCACAATCGAAATGTGTCTTACGACAAGTTTTCCCAGGATAAAGTGGACACCTTTGGATAACGTGTGAAAACTACAGGGTGTAAGCATAAGTACAGCAAACACAAAAGGGTACATGGAGGATGACAGGCAGAGATACAGGAACTTGCCTATGCAGGGATTCAGCATGGAAGCAGAGTTCTTGGGAACTATTTCGAATACTCCTCCTGAAGTATAAACCTGCTGAGTGTAAAGACTGGTGAAGATATGATAAAATAATTGTAAAAATATATGATTTACAACCATCATTCAATCTGGGAAGAATGTTTATGTTATTCTCCACTTGTGAAGTTGTTTATTTAATGAAAGAAAAGGCACGGGGACTCATGTTTGTGTAACATTCAGGTGTACTCTAAATCACATCCCAATTAATCTAACACACAATAATGAAAGGGATTCAATAAATGTATTATGAGGGGGCATGGGTGAATACATGGCAATGTGTGAAAATCTACAAAATTGAGAATAAATTAATTACTCATTAACAATTTCATTTCACGAGGGACCAATGACAGGTACCTACCTGTGGTGGCCCTGCAAAATGGACAACAGAGTCATTTTCCATGTACTCATTTTCAAAACATGATATGGTTTAACGTCACACACTCCCCCCTATCAGGAGGCTAGGACGGTGCCCCTCACAGAGGGCTTTGCAGCAGATCCTTCAAAAAAGACTGCCAAACTCAATATTCCACCAAAACAAACAAACAAACAAACACACACACACACACACAAAGGAAATAAATTGGGAAAAAATTGACAATAAAAGGTGGAGAGGAACTCTGGGGCAACATCCAACTGGATCTGACCATTGATTATATATTGACTCATTGAGTCAAAGAAATCACTAGATATAGACACAACGAAGAACCCTCAAGACTAGATTTGACATTCACTTCTGAGCCTGAAATTGTAGAAGAAATAAATTATAAGACACCAACTGGTAAGAGTGACCACATACTAATAGAGTTTGAACTTAAGGAACAAAATGTTGTAAGAAGAAACGAGAAACATAGAAAAGCAAGATTAATGTACAACAAAATTGACTTTGTAAAAGTTGGAAAAAAAATTCAAAACGCTAGTTAGAAAAAATTTGCAAATGATGAAACAAAGACGGAAGGAAATGAAACATTTAAATATATATATATATATATATATATATATATGTACTGTGTCTTGCGACACTGCTTCTGACCCAGGGCGGTGGGCAGGGTTCAGGGATGACCCGTCATCCAGGAGGTGCTCAGATGAGAGGAAGGGTGGGAGGGGTGTGGAGTGTATTTAGGGATGAAATGGGTGGGAGTGTTTTTATGCCTTTCCCTTTGTGGCTACCTCCCTTGGAAGGGGGAAAAAGCCTTGGTATATGTATGTATGTATATATAAAAGGAGGGAAAAGATAAAAATGCACATAAGCAGAAACAAAAAAGGGTTTACATCAAGTGTTGGTTTAATAAAAAGTGTAGCAATGCTAAAGATAGAAGAGGCAAAGCCTAAAAAAAAGTGACTAAATGGCAAACATACATCAAACTAAGAAATTAATATGTAGATATAAGCAGAGAAGTAAAAGAAACTATGAAAAAGATATAATAGACAAATGCAAAGACCAGCCTAAACTATTCTACAGATATGTAAATGATAAACTAAAAGACAAACATGAAATAGTGAAACTGCATGAAGGAAACAAAGAATGTATAGAAGATGTAGAAATGGCTGACCAGACACTTTAGGTCTGTATTCACACTTGAATCTCACAAATGTGGGATGAATGACAGTGAGAAGGATCCCCCAAAATGAAAGAAATAATGGTGACATGGAAAGAAATACAGGACCAAATATAGAAACTTGACGTCAGAAAGTCATATGGACCCGACAGAATAGCAAACTTAAAATTAAAAGAATGTATAGATGAACTTACAGATAAAATACAAAGATAATTGACTTCTCACTCAAAGAAGGAAAAGTACCACAAGATTGGAAAAATGCAAACATTGTACCAATACACAAGGGAGGAGATAAAGAAAATCCAACAAACTATAGACTGGTATCCCTTGCAAGCACAACTGCAAAAATATGTGAAAGAGTTATTAAAAATAAATTAACTAAACACTTGGAAGAGAACAACATACTAAACCCCAACCAATTTGGATTTAGAAGTGGAAGATCATGTATTACAAACTTAATATGCTTTTACTTAAGATTAATAGAAATAATACGAGAAAGAGATGGTTGGGCAGACTGTGCCTTCTTGGACTTACAAAAGACTTTTGACAAAGTACCACACAAAAAGCTACAAAGAAAAATTGAAACAATAGGTGGAATACAAGGAAAATTATTGGAATGGATGAAAGACTTCTTGAATGGAAGAAATATGTGAGTGGTACTCAAATTGGGTAAATATGATAAGCGGAGTCCCCCAAGGCTCTGTATTGGCTCTGATAATGTTTCCTGTTTATATAAATGACATTGATGAAGGCAAAAGTATTGAAGAGAGTAAGTACAGAAGAAGTTTGCACATCTTTTCAAGAAGACCCGGACAAAGTCTGGAAATGGAGTATAAAGAACGAAGTGAATTTCAACATTAAGAAATACAGTATAATGGAATTTGGAAAAAGCAAGAATAGAATATTGGGTCAATACAAAATTGGTACAAAGAAAGTTACAAAAGTAAACTCAGAGAGGGACCTAGGAGTAATTATCTCAAACGACATGACACCAGACAAACATGTAAACAAAATAGTTGGAGAAACTTATAATTTAACAAGATCAATGAAAGTGGCCTTTGTCTACGTGGATGAGGAAATGGTCAAGAAGATACTGTTTATACTGGCAAGACTAAAATTAGAATATGCAGCGTCACTATGGGAGAGATATGAAAAAAGACAGCTTTCCACACAGAATAATAGATACATGGAACAACTAGGTAAATAAACACACACACACACACACGGCTCGGTGGCGGATTGGTAAAGCACTGGCCTCACAAGCCAGAGAACCGGGGTTCGATTCCCCGGCCGGGCGGAGATAAGTTGGGTTTGTCTCCTTTCACGTGTAACCCCTGTTCACCTAGCAGTGAGTAGGTATGGGACGTTAGTCAAGGAGTTGTGACCTTGCTGTCCTGGTGTGTGGTGTGTGAGTGGTCTCAGACCTACCCAGAGATCGGCAAATAATGAGCTCTGAGCTCACTGCCGTAGGGTGGTGTCTGGCTGTCTCGACAGAGACTGCAGCAGATCCGAGGTGAATACACACACACACACACAAAAAAAAAAAAAAAAAAAAATTATTCAGGACACTATCCAACACAGAATAGGCCTGGACACAGATTCAAGCTACCCAAGAGAACACAGACCACAATGTACTACAAATACCCCACACTAACAATCCCTAGACAACAACACAATATATTTTCACTGGATAACTTGTGGGCCCCACCCTGAGGCTGTTGCCAGTTACATGATGGCTGCAGGTCTTCTGCAAGAGAGACCAGGGGCAACAGATTGAATGATTGACCATTTTCAAAACCTGTGAACCTTTTCAACTACATCTGGAGGTGCAGTCCAGCAGTGTTGAGACTTGGTCTCTGGATTGGACCCTAGATCTCTATCAACTTCAACTGTACTTCATTCTTATGGGGAGCTGACAACTACCAACTGTTCCTCATTCTATACATTTCTTCCAGTGATATGGAAACTGTCCAACACTAATACAACACAGCCAACAGTCCAGAGAAGTATATGGGAGAGCTTGAGAACCAATGTCAGCCAAACTTGAGGCAACAATTATTATCACAATTAAAATGTACATGGAAACCAGAAGTTGATGGAAAGAACTTGAGAGGAAGATCAAGAATGCAAGATAGAATTCAAAATACAGCCACATATGGAGGAAGATTGTGGGTAGATGAATAGATGATGTGAACCAAAGGGATGTTATCATCTGTTTTGTTAAATTCTTTGCGTGGATGAGGAGATGGGCTGAGGGAAATTGGCCATGACTGTAGGGCCTTACTATGGAAATACTGTCTCACTGCATTGCCTTCAACTCAAGTAGTGTGGTAAGGAACTGGTGTGACTATTTGCCCATGAAGGTGCTGAAGTGTGAGGAATGTTATCAATCAATCTATTGCCTCTGATCTCTCCTGCAGAAAACTCATGGTTCTCATGTATTTGGCAGCGACCACTGGACTGGTACACAAGTCACTCAAGGGAGCACAGAGAGACTCTTCATTCTTAAGGTGTTGAGATGGGAGATTTGACTGAAGTAATGTTTAGGTTAAATGATGTTGGCAAGTGTTTTGACTTGGTTACCCCTCTTACAAGGGAGAAAAGGCCTTTGGCATGTGCACACACACACACACACACACACACAGATAACCACACATGAATTACCCTTTTTAAATTTCTCCTGCATTACCTTATGATTCCACCTCCTCTGCATAACATTATCCACCCCCCAGATAGAAATGTTGCTTTCCAGTGATAAAATACAAATATTTGTATATTTTTTCTTTTAGAACTATCATACTGTACTCTTTACATCTAAATGATACTAAATTTGAAGACAACTTCAAATAAGTTCATTTAGCAAAGAGAATTATATCTCCATAGTCAAAAATCCAAACTTTGTCATTGCACTTCTTACCTCTACATCTTCGTAGCTTTTATAGTATTCCTGATCAGCCGCTGTTGCACCTTGCGATGGCTGTGCATTAGCTGCTGCACCTTCGCCGTCGGGGCTTGATGCACCACCACTGGCATCTGCCATGTTCCTGAGAAAGTAATGGTGTATTAATAAACATTATTTATATATATCACATCTTAGATATCAGATTAGATTCCAATTGCATAGAATCATAAATAAAACAATTTATAAGTCAGGGACAAATTGGGAGATTAAGAGCAAAGAATGGATACCAACTTTCAATTGGGACATCCAAAATTTTGCAATTTTTTACCCACAGTGAGACTAATCCAATAGTCGCTTTGTTGTTGACAGAAAAGAGGTAAATCTTATAATCACTTATTTGTTGTTGTTGTTGTTGTTCCCTAGACTGTCTGTCCGAGCAGTCACGTCTCCCCAAGGAATGCCACAGCCGAAACTGGGTTTTCCCACAAATCCTTTATAGAGTGTATGTTGTGTTGTTTGTGTGCATGATTGTGTATAATGCAGTCTTCCATTATGTGTTGTATGGTATGGGGTGAAGTGTTACATCCTGGGCAGCTGTTCACAATGCGGTCATCCAGCCTCTTCTGGTAGCTTAGAAGTGGTCCTGGAGCCGCAACGTCTACGTCATGGGACCACCCTCCCAACCCCAAGAGTTGGGGGGCCAAACGGTGGCAACCAGCCCTGGCCACCGGCTCTACGCAAGTGGCACCGATCCCCAAGAGGAGCTACGTCTGCCTTGGGGAGTACCACTATCACTTATTTGTTCTTCATTTATCTATTAATTCATTTATCATTATTATAATTGTTTTGCTAGAAAGTGCTATCAAAATAGAAATAAATCTGAAATTAATTAATCAAATCTTATTCTGATTGCTCAATGAAAGGAAAAGCCCTTATTCAAATACTACTGAGATGACATTAACCTACTTACAACTGCCTGACAGTCTTTAATATAAAATAATACCAAATTGAAAAAAAAAAAAAAAAAAAATCCACATCTAGCAAGGGTTCCCAAGCACCCTCAGATTTCTATGGCATGTGAGTGCAAGCTTGTTTCTGTCACTGGCTAATAATGGTGGTGGGAGGAGGAGGAAGAGGAAGAGGAAGAGGAGGAGGAGGAGGAGGAGAAAGGAAAATATTAATTGTTGCCCCACCCCTTTTTTTTTTTTCTTATGTGAAGATTTTGTAAAAATTGTGTGGAACATCTGTGAAGGATCTTGGGCTCAGTTGAGATACCAAATGCCAACCTATCTGGACTGAATTTCCAAGTGAAAAGGTGTTGATTCACTTTTGAGACAGACAGTGGGAGAAGACAATTCGCCCTAACATCCATTTCATAGTGTTGCAGACAATCATCACTATTATGGGACCTCAAATAAACATCAGTCATGGTTATCAGTAAAATGCAAAACTTATTTTTCATAAAAATTTGGGGTAAATGTTTAGAAGTGCACACCCATGCAATAGAAAATTAAATAATAATTTTGTAAATTATAATACATCAATGTAAAAATTGCTAAAAGCTATACACAAATAAACATTGCCACTTCGACTGCTTGAAATGCCATCTTTGTTTTGGTAGATGCGAAGGTCAAAGAAATTAAGGTAATTTTCTATAAATGCACACCTATGCGATATAGTAATAGAAAATTAAATAACAATACATTATTCTTGGCAGAAATCATATAGCCACTCTGACTACTTGAGACGCCATGTTTGTTTTAGTAGAGGCAGAGGTCGACGAAATTAAATTATGCTAAATTCATATATTCTAACCCAACCTAACCTAACAAACCCTGCCTGCCTAACCTAACCTGCATTTAGTTATGCAGTACCTATAATTCTAGAGGTCATGAGGCCATTGTCACTGTCTCCTACCTCTGAATTTATCAAAACAAAGATGGCATCTAAAGGAGACTATGCAACTTCATTCGTTTATAGCTTTTAGTAACTTTCTATTATTGATTTCTGCCAAGAATAACATATATTATGTTGATGTATTATGATTTAAAAAATTATCATTTAGTTTTCTATTACTACATCTCGTAAGTGTGCACTTCTAAAAAAAAAAATACCAAAATCAAAGTATGATAAATTTGTCTAATACAACCTGTATTTAGTAATGCTGTACCTATAATTTTATTCGTCATCAACCTTCAAATCTATCAAAACAATGATGGGATCTAAAGGAGTCGACGTGACTTCATTCGTTTGTGCATAGTTTTTAACAACATTTGCTGTTATTGATTTCCACCAAGAAAAATATTTATTACACTGATGTATTATAATTTGAAAATTAATATCTAATTTTCTAATGCTATTATCATGTAGGTGTTCACTTAAAAAAAAAATATATAATACAATACTAGTCAACAGTTCCTCACTCCAGCAGTCACAAAAATACAAGGCAAAGGGAAGAGCTTTGGTCAGCAATTACACAGGCTACACGTCAAATGCGTGACTAGTTTATACACAATTCCCAGAGTTGAAATAATATAAAACCTACTACTCAACTCAGTGTCAGTGTGCATAAACCTTCGTCCTTTAATTTCTATCCACTGTCCACGATGATGTATTACGTACAATTATTAATGTACATAAGGAAAAGTACAAGGATTAATTTTTGCTGACATACTGCATACCTTAGACTTAGTAACCCAACTATATCTGTCGATTCCTTTGAGTTACATTACACATGAAAAGCATTCTTTCCCGCCTTATACATCAAGTCATATATCAATTCATCTTTATATCACCAAATATTACATGAATTAACATTTGAGAATGTCATACGTATTTTCACTGACGAAAAGTTATAAATAACAACAAACAAATGTTTACCCTCCACACCGTGCTTGACTCATACTCCAACCTCACTTTTATAAACAAACTTTGCCACCAAGTTAACCCACGGACGACGAGTTTTCGGAACTAAAAAATAAAAAAATAAAATAAAATAAAGATAATGTGGAGTTATTACATTTCATCACATTTTATTTATTATGATGAATTACCACCTACCTATTCAATAATCTGAAATGTTATAAATATACTGAACAATGAAAAATATTGACTTCAACACCGAATTCGTTCGTGCACATTGCATGCAATGTGTAAAACCATATGAATTATATAGAATACATACACACATACATATACACACATATGGGAATCTTTCTTTACATTTACAACGGGGAAGTGAACAAATATGTGCCAAAGACTAGAGAAAAAAAGAAGCAGAAATAGGATTGGTTTAACAAAAAGTGTGAGATTGCAAAAAAGGCCAGGGATGACTATATAGTAATTCGAAGGGGGGAAGAAAACAAATCTGAAAGAGGTATAGTAGATAAATGCAATGAACCAAAACTGTTTTACATGTTTATATATGGTAAATTGAGAAATAATGAATGAAAGTTTCCAATCGGTCTTCACAACAGAGCGCAAATTTTGAAAGACGAGGGGAGCAATAGGCCCGGTTTAACAGATATAACTGAGGGAAGTACTTAATCTCTTGGGATAATTGGATGTGGCAAAAGCTTCAGGACCTGACGGGATCTCAAACTGGATACTTAAATATTGTAGGTAACAACTACACAGTTTTATTACATGTTCACTTAAGGACATTATGTCGCTTGATTGGAAAAAGGCGAACATGGTGCCAGTTAAAGAAGGTGGAAACAAGGAGACATCACTAAATCACTAACCTGCACAAAAGTAAAATTATGTGAAAGTATTGTGAAAGATCGATGGGCCAAATAGCTTGAAGTGATGAATATTCTGACAGTTTGGCTTCAGCTCTGGAAGGTCATGTATGTCGAACCTTTTAAGCTTTTATTCGAGAGTGATTGATGCGCTGCAAAAGAGAAAGAGGTGGGTGGACTGAGTATACCTCGATCTAGAGAAGGCATTTGTTAAAGTACCTCACAGTCTACATGTGTGGAGCACGTTGGGGGACTGGGTGGCAAACTACTAGAATGGATGAAAGACTTTTGGAAAGAAAGATACATGAGGACATTAGTAAAGGGTAAGATGTCAATTTGAAGAGCAGTAACAAGCGGAGTTCCACAAGGTTCAGTGCTTGCACCAATAAGGATTCTTGTCTGTCAATGGCATGATTGAAGGAACAACAAGCTATGCCAATACGTTTGCAGATGACGCAAAAATTATTAGAAAAGTGAGAACGAGGATGGTAGACTATATATATATATATATATATATATATATATATATATATATATATATATATATATATATATATATATATATATATATATATATATATATATACAGTTTTTGCAAGGAGCCAAGAATAGTAAATTAAGTTAAAAAAAAAAAAAAAAAAAAAAGCAAAGTACTGGAAATGGGTAATATCGGTAAAGAGTCATCCTTAAACTATTCCTTGGGAACTGAACCCATTAAAAACGCCAAAGAAGAGAGAAACTTTGGAGTGTTAACACAAGACAACCTGTCACCTGACAGACACGTCAGCAGGATTGTGGGAGAAACATACGGACTACTGCAGGAAATTAAAGTGGCGTTCCATTATATGGATGAAGAGGTGATGAAAAAACTCATCGAAATTTTAATACGTCCATGACTGGAATATGCGTCAGTTGTATGGTCCCCAGATAGTGTGAAAGATATAAGCAAGATTGAGAGAATACAAAAGGCTGCAACCAAACAGGTCCCCAGCCTGGCAGATAAACCATATGAGGAGAGACTAAAAGTACTGGGTCTTCCAACTTTGAAAGATCGAAGAGAAAGAGGTGATATGATTGCAGTATTAAGGTCACTAAAGGGGATAGACTGAATTAACAGAAGATCTTCTGATTAAAGATGGGAGGGATTTAAGAGGTCATGGGAGCAATTTAAGAAATACCACGTGTCAAAAAGACGTGAAGAAATATTTTTCCATATAGATGCATAAATATGTGGAATAGTTTAGATGATATAGCCCAAGCTCACAAAATACATGAGTTCAAATCTAGATATAATAATTGGAAATTAAGTATATAGGTTAAGTTGGAACTGTGCATGAATTTGAGTCTAGGTATGTAAGAAAATTAGAGAAAAGGAGACGGGACACAGCGGGCGTTGCTTCTTTCCTGTAAGCTACAGTTGGGTAAATACATATCAGCAGGATTGTGGGAGACACATAAGGACTATTGTATATCAAAGTGACATTTCTCTTTATAAATGAAAAGATGAAAAGCTCATCGAAACCATAATCCGCCTAAGACTGGAATATGCGTCAGTAGTATGGTTCCCACACAGAGTGGAGGGTATAAGCAAGATCGAGAGAATGCAAAGGGTAGCAACAGAACTCAACTCAAACAATACGCGAGTTCAGATCTAAATATGAATATCGGGAATCAAGTTGAAACTGTACATGAATTCGAGGTTGTGATAACAGACTAGATAATAGGAGACGGGACCCCATGAGCGTTACTCCTTTCCTTTGTACTACAATTAGGTAAACGCACACACACCCATAAAAACATACATTTACGCTCGACGGCGCAGTGGCAGCGTTCGCACCTGCGTCTACAACGGTTTGTATCTCGCCTAGGGCTGAAATAATTTCAGTATTGCTGCGCTACGAGGCGGCACCCCAACTCTCGTGGGTAGGGAGTTGGGTGTGTACGGTCACAGATCCTGCATATATGAGCTTTGAGCTCTCATCCGGGACAATAACTGTCGATCACGAGTTCAACACGTGATCCAAAAACTTGGTGAATCACACACACACACACACACACACACACACACACACACACACACACACACACACATATATATATATATATATATATATATATGTGTGTGTGTGTATGTGTGTGTGTGTGTGTGTGTGTGTGTGTGTGTGTGTGTGTGTGTGTGTGTGTGTGTGTGTGTGTGTGTGTGTGTGTGTGTGTGTGTTCGAGGTCTGTTAAAAAATACGCGGACTGTTTGAACTGCGCGGTTCCAATTGGTTCCACGGGAATCCGCTTGGTGTCGTTAGGTTCACACAGCACAGCTGAATACGACGCCATTTCCCGATTGCAGATATCTTTATTTGTGTATTAGCTATGCGGTTTTTAGTGAAGTGCGATTTTTTAGTTTGGCAGATTTCAGAATGAAGTGAAGGAGCAACGACTTGCTGTGAAATTTTGTGTTAAACTTGGAAAATCTGCGACTGAAACTTTTGCTATGCTTAACACGGCTTACGGTGATGTTGCTATGAAGCGTACGGCATGAGCGTTTTAAGGATGGTCGACAGTCCATTGAAGATGATGAGCGTCCTGGGTGTCCTTCCACGTCGACAAAATCAACACCTTGGTGCGGACAAATCGACGTCTGACTGCCAGGGAGCTTGCTGAAGAGTGTGGGATATCAGTTGGATCTTGTTACGAGATTTTGACAAAAAGATTGAAGATGCACCGCGTTGCTGCGAAATTTGTGCCACGCCTGTTAACGGACGAACAAAAAGCCCATCGCGTCCATGTTTGTCAGGAACTGCTTGATCGTTCATATGAAAACTTCTTGTCCAGGATCATAACAGGTGATGAATCGTGGGTTTATGGTGACATTGAAACGAAGGCTCAATCGTCCCAGTGGATGAGTGAAATATCCCCCAGACCCAAAAAAGTTCGCCAAGTTTGATCCAAGGTCAAGGTGATGCTGACAGTTTTCTTCGATGCTAAGGGTATTGTTCACCACGAGTACCTTCCAGATGGCTCCACAGTGAACCAGACTTACTACACTGAGGTTCTGAAACGTCTGAGGGACGCCATCCATCGCAAAAGACCAGAAATGTGGAGGAGTGGCGACTGGTTTTTCCATCACGACAACGCTCCAGACCATTCAGCCCTCAGAATTCGTGAGTTTTTGGCCAAACACTCGATCACTGTTCTCCCCCCCCCTACTCACCTGACCTTGCTCCTTGCGATTTTTCTTGTTTCCCAAACTCAAAAGACCCTTGAAAGGAAAAAGATTTGAGACGTTCCCGAGATTAAGGCAAATGCGACGATGGACCTGAAGGACATCACAAAAGAAGCGTACAAAATCTGTTTCAACAAGTGGAAACACCGTTGGGATAAGTGTGTGCGTTGGGGAGGAAAGTACTTTGAAGGGGACCCAGATCTGTAACTTTTAAATAAAGTACATTTTGCTTTATGACGTCAGTCCTCATATTTTTTTTAACAGACCTCGTATATATCTATACATACACACACAATTTATATATATATATATATATATATAAATATATATATATATATATATATCTCCCTTCACCTCCACCTCCTCCCCCACCCTCGGTGACCGCACCCGCCTAACCCGCCCCCCCACCCCAACCCCCCTTACCCTTGACCTCTGAGGTTCTTATTGTCTGTCCCTCCCCCTCCCCCCTTCGTCTGACCTGATCTTAGGTATATATACTTCTGTCATCTCTGGATTATCACACCCTTCTTCCTCTCTTTAAATACCTGTATGTAAGTCTTCGTATTTATTTTTACAAATTTGTCACCTTTATTATTACTGTTACCATGTAATTTTTTGTTATTTCAGTTGTATCTTGATATTGTCTAGTACCTTTACTGTTACCATGTAATTTTTTTTATTTCAGTTATATCTTGATATTGTCTAGTACCTTTACTGTTACCATGTAATTTTTGTTATTTCAGTTATATCTTGATAATGTCTTGTTTAAGACGAAACGTCGATGTCAAATAAGAACAAATGGAAGAATATAGAGACCTAGTTTCAATTCACCCAGTTAATGGAAAATCTCTTATCAGGAAAATCGAGAATACGAAGAAAAAACTGAACTACAACAATGCTGTCGTTTTTAACTCCACGTGTATATATATATATATATATATATATATATATATACATATATATATATATACATATATATATACATATATATGTGTGTGTGTGTGTATGTGTGCGCATGTATATATATATATATATATATATATATATATATATATATATATATATATATTTGTGTGTGTGTGTTAGGAGTAGTCATCAAGACCGGTCGTCACCCCTTCTCCTCACCTCTACTCGGCGTCTCACGACCTTTTGACCCCCAAGTGGACCCATGGGACACACTCGCATTTACCTAGCTACAACGCGACCCGGAGCTTCCTTGAGGCCCACGGATGGAACAAAGCCTCCTTGAGGGACTCGCGCGTAGGGCTCCGGGATGACTAACCAGCCCTGGGGTCTGCCGCGTGACCGTCACACAGAACCTCCTTCAGGAGACACGTGTAGCTCACCAGCCTTAGCGATGACTACCTCGGCCAGCACGTGGCAGAACACGGGTCCACTGAGGAACGCCTACCCTCTGTCTTCGGAGTTACCGGCGTCAGAACGTTTTACCTCCTACTTTCCTCGCCTCACACTTGACTTCGCGGCAATTAGAAGCACGGGTCATGACCTGCCCGTGTACATAAGGAGCTGAACGGACGCGGAATTGGTGACCCCCATAGGTGGAAATGCCCGCGCGTCGGTGTTGGTGCCCCGGGCGGGTGCACGTGTGCATGAGTGGAACGAAGGTGGGAGACGGCGAGAGGGGGGTTGTGTTAGAAGTTAGTCGGTACGAAAATTAGCTTAGGGACCGTGTGGTGTGTATCCAAGGAGGATTAAGTACTGCCACACACGTAACCACAGGACGGGATTTCTACAGAAAACAAGTAAGTAAACAACCTTTCCCATCAGAAGACATAATCTCTTAAACAAACCGATAGTTTCAGCGCTCACTACATGATTACTAAGTCTATTCCATTCGTTAACTACTCTATTGGTTAACCAGTTCTTTCCTATTTACTCTGTTGTCTTAATATGATGACCTTGTCTGTATCACCCTTGTTAAACCCCTTGAACACCTCTATTAGATCAACCCGTATTGTACGTCTTTCCGGAGAGTGTAAGTTAAGGTGCCTAAGCCTGTACTCGCAAGGTAAATTTCTGAGTTCATGTATAATTTTAGTCATTCTCTTCTGTACCGATTCTAATGAATTGATATCCATTCTATAGGACGAAGACCAAAGCTGTAACGTATAGTCGAGGATGGGCCTAACTAACGTCAGTTTGATAACTACCTCTGCACTTTTATTTGTAACCGTCCTAGCAGTGAAACCAAATGCTCTGTTATCTCTATTCCTGGCGCTAATGCCCTGTATCATGGATTTAAGGTTAGGAGTCACTAGCACTCCCAAGTCTCTTTCGCATTCATTTTTCTTTAAAATGGTGTTGCCTAAGCTGTATATGCTTTCTGGGTTGTGTAATCCTACGTTAACACACTAACTTTGAGATATTTAAGTTAATTTGCAATTTAACCGACCGTACGAACAATTTGTGTCTTTCTGCGGTATTCTGGCGTCTTCCCATGACCTAATTAGGCGTCCTATTTTAGTGTTGTCCGCAAACTCACTAACATCACAAATAATACCATTGTCCAAGTCGTCTATATACAGACATACATACATACATATATACGTACTATAGGAAAAATTCTCAAAACACTGGACTCAGAGTAACAGAATTTATTACCGACGTTTCGAACCCTGTCCGGGATTCGTCCTCAGGGTTCGAAACGTCGGTAATAAATTCTGTTACTCTGAGTCCAGTGTTTTGAGAATTTTTCCGATAACATGGCTCCTGGACTCCAGCTCTTTACGAACATATATACGTACATATACCAACGGCTTTTTCCCCCTTACAAGGGAGGTAGCTAAGAAACAAAAACATAAAATCCACTCCCACCCATTTCATTCCCACATACACCACTCCTATTCGCACACCCCTCCCTCCCTCTTATCTTGGCTCCTCCTGGATAACGGATTATCCCTACATCTCGCCTACTGCCCTGGGTCAAAAACAATGTGGCAAAACAGAGCACATCCACAGCAAGGTCGCTTCACTTTATCGCCCCCCCCCCCCGCCTCTTCGTTCCCTCAAGCAGAAAAAGAGAAGACGGGGAGAAATCCCTTCGGATTCCGTCAAAATAACATTCATACTCCCCCATCCCCCACCCACTCCCATGCATCACAAAATCATCCATACACAACCATTCTCTACTCACCCCTATCTTCTGTCTTCTCCCTTCCTTCAACACATATTCCCCTCTTTCCTAATTGGGAACTCCACAAGTAACACTCCCCCATTTGGATTTTACACCATTTAGTAGTCTCTGGCGGGGCACCTTGCCGAGCACTTTGCTAAAGTCAAAGTAAATAACACCGTAACCATCGTTGTAATCTGAAGTAATGTAGGCATTAGTTTAAAAAAGTAAAATATTAGTTACACATGACCAACTTTTGTAGATTAGGTTAAATTGTGTCAGGTTAGGTTGTGTTAGGTTTGGTTGGGTTAGGATGGGTTTGGTTAAGCTAGGTTAAGTTGGGTTGAATGAAAGTGGGTTATGTTAGGTCAGGTGGGGTTAGGTTAGGTTCGGTTAGATGAGGTTAAGTTAGGTTGGGCTAGGGTAGGTTGAGTTAGGTTAGGTTATTTTAAGTTTGGTTAGGTTAGACTAGGTTAGGTTTGGACAAAATGAGACGCAGATTGATTACATAATGGTTAGAAAAGAAAATAGATGTCTGGTAATAGATTGCAAAGTTATACCTGGAGAACCAGTAGTAGCGCAGCATGCACTAGTAGTAGCTGATTTTAGAATGAAAGATGAAAGAGGAAGATTAGAGTGTGGGAACTTATAGTTGAAAAGAAGATTGAGTTTAGAAACAAAGTGGAAGGAAGGTTCAGGGAAAGATATGGAACTGACAACTTTCCAGAAACAGCAGAAGAGATGTGGACAGATATGAAGGATATATTAGTAACAAAAGCAACAGAAGTCTGTGGAAAAACTAGTGGAAAACCAAAAGTAGAGAAAGATACATGGTGGTGGAATGAAGAGGTTCAAAGTGCAATAAAAGCTAAGAAACTAGCACTGAAACAGATGAAAGACAACGAGAATGACAATACGAAAGAAAACTACAGACAAGCCAAAAAGAAGACAAAAAGACCAGTTCCCATAGCAAAGAGAAGTGCGTACAGAGATTGGTATGAGAAACTGGAGACACCAGAAGGAGAGAAGATTATATACAGAGTAGCGAAGGCAAGAAATGAAACAAGGAAAGATGTTGGTGAGTTAGCAATGATAAAAGACCAAAACGGAGACATTCTTATATAGATAGCAGAAATATTTCTCAAACCTGTTAAACATGGAAAACGAATATGAAACACTGGGCGAAACATTGCTGGGAGGCAGCGATGTTACAACAGGGAAGAAGGGCGCATGCCATCTAGACAGTGCACGAGTGTCGGCAGACAACGGAATCCGAGCACTGACGTGACCTGACGGATTGGTGGAAACCAACAGCCCACACGCAGCCGGAGCTGCCTTCGTAACTGATGGATGCATCTTTAGTAGGAGAGTCAGTCCTCTTTCCAAGCCGAGGCGATGCAGGGTGCCCTAGAACACGCCCTCGTATCCTACTCCAATTCCGTGGTTATCCACACCGATTCTCTGAACCTGATGAACTGCTTACAACACGCAGAGCCCGGAGACAATGTCCACCTTCTCACCAATATCCTTGCGCTCCTGTACAAATTACACCGTGAAGGACGGCACGTCATTATCAACTGGGTGCCAATTCACGTCGGTATCCATGGCAACGACCTCGCTGACGCGGCAGCCGCGGTTGCTCGCCAGTACCCCAGGGTCGACATCTAGGTCCCCCCAGCAGAAGCCAGCTCAAACTCCAAACTAGGGAATTAGCATGCACGCAGTGGCACCTCCAACACAGTCTGGGGGCAGAGGTTTCACAACGGGCGAGGTGGTACAAGAGGGTGACAGCATATGAACCCCTAGTGCACCCCCGCTCCACTCCCAGGCGGGTAGAAAAGCTAATCTTCAGGCTGCGTCTCGAGAATCGGTGCTTCTGGCAACTGAATCCCCGGTGCACCGAGGAGGACCGCCGGTGCAACCACTACCGTGCCAAAAATGCCGACCTCCTGCAGGACCTAAGTGACTGCCCCGCCACCTCTTTCCTCAGACGGGGACCACAGACGCCCCCTGAAGGTCTTGTGAGCCGCCTCTGCCGCCTTTAAATCCCCTATGAGCTCCGTCAGCTAGTAGTGTCCGCCGCCGCTCTAACAGCTGTAGCCTCTCTATTCCATTGCCCCCCCTCCATGCTACACCATCCCACTTTATCTCTGCAAGGTGTGTCTTCCATAAACACCACCGCACGGGCTCAAACAAAGCCCGTGGCAGTGACATTTAACCCCCCCCCCCCAAAAAAAAAAAAAAAAAAAAAAAAAAAGACGCGGCAACAAACCCGCGTCACCCCATCCCCAGCGCCGTGTCACCATACCCCTCCCTCTCGTATTTGAAGACTGCATCCCATAGAAAGGAAAAAAATTGGGTTCTCATGTGGGAAGTGGCCAGACCAGCGACTTTGTCCCCCTCACCAATACAGGTATTCCGTTATGGAGAGGAAAAAAAAAAGAGAGAGAGAGAGAGAGAGACAAAATAAACAACACAATATTTTCTCATTATTGATGTTGATAGTGTTGCCAATCCTGCTTCTGATCACATCGACGCTGCTGCCGGCCCGACAGATCATGATCCAGTCATGGGTGAAAGACCAAACTGGAAAGCATAGGGATGCAGCTGCAGCATCTATATACACAAGTTAAAAAAAAATGTGCTCTTTGTTTGTTAACCCTCGCATGCCTTACTTATCCAAAAGAACCTTAACCTGAGCTGGGAGAATTAGTTCTAAAATTAGCATGTGGCTAAACAATAATTTACCATGCACATAACATGTCTTGTCACTTAGTTAATTCCTGTCGCCTCACCTGTTCGTCCGACGTCCAGTATATCTGCGACTTCTTCCTCGTGGTTGGGGACTGGCCAGCTTACCTTGTTCTCGCATGCTGATAGATCCTTCGTGTCTTATCCTATCCGTGTGGGTGTGAATTTTTGCATACCATGTCACTAATCCTTTTGATCACCCTGTACAGGTCGTGGTGCAGAGGTTGTAATTTCCTCGCTATTCCTTGCTTGGGCCGAGAGGTGACAAATACTGTCTCCGATGCTAAATTGTTTACTAGATCTCAGCGTTGCCCGGCAAAGTAATCATTAGCGGCAACGGGATGTATCTCCCATCTCGCGCGGGAGGAGGGAGTGGCAGTCACAAGGGTTAAGTCGAGCCTGTCTGTCCGCACGTGGGTCGGAGACCCGTCGTTCAGGAGGCCGACGTCGGGGGAGGAGTTCAATGTGAGGTGTAGATGATTCCCAGCAGCATTGGGGCCTTGTGTGGATGACAGAGATGGGTGGTGAGCGTTCAAATCCCCTTCGATGATGATGAGTCTGTCCCCAGCAAGGGTGTTCACTTCTCCAAGGTCCAGGGCCGCGTGACGGCCCCTGTACAAGTTGTAGATGGCGAAGGTCTCGTGGCCTCGTTGTACGAGAACCGCATGAGCCTCCACGCCATCACCATTATATGGGGTTGGTGTCTTCGCTGCAGGGTAGGCTGTCCTTGACGAGGGCCATGCAGCCTCTCGTGGTGTCACTGCGCGGTAAGGAGAAAGTGCGATGATCCGGGAATCGCACCTCCTCCCTTAGTAGAGCTCCCTGTAGAAGAATTATATCGAAATCGTATTGCTGAACGATAGCCAGGGGATACGATCTCTTACTGAGGAGCCCGTTGATGTTCTAGTGGAGAATGCGAAGTTCCGTCTTATTGAAGGGAGGCAGCATCGGTAACCTCTGTGTCACTTCCGTCGCCCCGGAAGTGGCACCGGAAGTGGTTGAGGCCGAGGAGACAGCTGTCGTCGTCGGTCTTCCCATGGAGGGGGGGGGGAGGGAAAGCTCAGCAGGGTCAGCAGCGAGCATCTCGGTGGGTGAGGCGGTGGCAGGGTTGTCGGAGCGGGCCGAGGTAAGGTTATCGCGCTGTCGGGGTTTTCGTGATTTTGTTTTGTGCTGTTGGGTAGAGGGGGGTGAGCTTGCTCGCGCATGTGTGTGCTGCGCCCGTCGGCAGTGGATTACTTGCATGACATTGTTGATCAGGGTATTGGTTCCTTTGCTGTCGAGGTCATTGTGGCCAAGGTCTGCCTTAACCCCCATGATGACTGTGGAGAGAATGTCCTATCCCGTGAGATGTGACCACTGGGCGTGCCCGGAGCCGATACAAGTGCCCACTAATATTCTAATTAAATGTCTGCAACAGGGTGGAATTAGACAACCCCATGAAGAAAGTGAGGAGTGCTGGCAGACAGCAGCTGCATTGACAATGGCAAAGAAGTTGAGGTAAAGAAAAAAAAAAAAATCAACGAGAGGAATGCAACCGTAGTGTCACTCCCCAGCCAGATCATTGCACCTGATCCTCGCCCACGTCATAAGAAGAACATAAGAAATAAAGGAGACTGCAAAAGACCATAAGGCCTACACTAGGCAGCTCTGTATCCATCACCACCTGTCATCCCCATCCATAAAGTTGTCTAATCGTTTTTTAAAACAACTGATAGTTTCAGCGCTTACTACATGGTTACTAAGTTTATTCCATTCATCGACCACCCTATTAGTAAACCAATTCTTGCCTATTTCCTTCTTAAATCTAAATTTGTCCAGTTTATACCCATTACTGCGAGTCCTGCCCTGTTGTTTTATTATGATGACCTTGTTTGCATCACCCTTGTTATAGCCTTTGATCCACTTGAACACTTCTATTAGATCACCCCGCACTCTGCGTCTTTCCAGAGAGTGTAAGTTTAGGTGCCTAAGCCTCTCTTCGTAAGGCAAATTTCCGAGTACTTGTATCATTTTGGTAATTCTTCTCTGTACTGATTCTAGTGAATTTACGTCCATTCTGTAGGACGGAGACCAAAACTGTACCGCATAGTCAAGGATGGGTCTAACTATCGCTAGATAGAGTTTAATAATTACCTCTGCACTTCTATTCGTTACCGTCCTAGCAATGAAGCCTAATGCTCTGTTAGCTTTATTTCTGGCGCTAATACACTGCTTCCTGGTTTTAAGGTCCGGACTCACCAGAACTCCCAAGTCCCTCTCGCACTCAGATTTTTCTAAAAATGTGTTATCTAAGTTGTATCTATTTTCGGGGTTGTGTAGCCCTACGTTTAACACGCTACACTTAGAGATATTGAAGTTCATTTGCCATTTCACCGACCATGTTAACAGCTTATTTAGGTCATCCTGCAGAATCTGGGCGTCGTCTCCTGACCTAATTAGGCGTCCTATTTTAGTGTCGTCCGCAAATTTACTAACATCACTATTTAACCCTTCGTCTAAGTCGTTTATATACATAATGAACAACAAGGGACCCAAAACCGAGCCCTGGGGGACCCCGCTAGTAACATTGCCCCACCTAGATTTTATTCCATTTATGGTGACCCGCTGTTTTCTATTACTAATCCAAGCTCTAATCCATTCTAACACTTTTCCTCCTATGCCATGGGCTTTGATTTTATTTAGTAGTCTCTGGTGTGGCACTTTGTCGAACGCTTTGCTAAAGTCAAGGTAAATAACATCATAATTTTCATTGTTGTCTGCTGCCTTATATACCTTAGTGTAAAGGGATAGAAGATTAGTCACACATGACTTACCCTTGGAGAAACTATGCTGTGAAACACGAATTAAATTATGCCCTTCAATGTGTTCTCCGAGTCTATTTACTATTATTGATTCAAGCATTTTTCCTATAACCGATGTCAAACTGATTGGCCTGTAGTTGCATATAGACGATCTATCTCCCTTCTTAAAAACAGGAACAACGTTTGCCTGCCTCCAAGCAGTAGGAACAGAACCAGTGTCTACCGATTTATTGAATATTTCAGTTAACTGGTCGCATTTCCTCGCAAATTTTGGTGACGACTGCTTCCGACAAGCTTGAGAATAAAACATCTCTCCAATTATTACCATGTGCCTCAGTTAACCCTCTGAGAATCACTGCCTGAGTCAAGCTACAGGGCAAATTTGGGCCAAAACATGACGATTTTTGGCAAAATCCATGGGTTGACCCCACCCACTCTTCTTTTTAGGGAGAGGGGTAATTTTGGTTACTCTCTCAGATTGGGCCACCACCTCACCAACAGGTCGTGGTTCACCAGGCTGCCTGAAAATTTCATTTGGACACCATTCAGCCCAAAGGTGCGTGCGCCAGAGGAGGAAATCTGAAAATGCAGAAAAAAGGGCTAAACTTTGGATGGTCTCCATGCATATGCCCTTGGTTCCAGATTCCTCATATGTAACTTGTGCATGACTTCTCTGAGGCAAGTCTGGGCCAAATCAACCTTATTTTCGGCAAAATCCATGGGTACCATTTGGTTTTTTTTTTGGTCATACTACAGTATTCATGATTCTATTTAGAATGGTCTTGGAGATATGATTTTTTATAATTGGAGAAAGACCTTATGCTCAAGCTGTATGTGTTCCTCTTTCCCCTGTTTTTCCTTGGATGTACTCAAATACTCAAAGTTTTTGAATGCTAGGGTTATTAAGGAAACTTAAATCTGTACAAAAATTGATCAAATAGTTCTAAACATCATTCTGATGAACTTATTTATCCATACAACAGTAAAAGTCATCATTATTGGTTTGGTGAATTTAAAGATCTAGTGTTATCCTGAATACACCTCATCATGATGCTCTTCTTTTCCGTAATACCAAAAGGTAATGAGTTTAAACACTTTTAACTTTTCCTGGTGCATCAGATCCAAAGCACAGAAATTAATAGTCTACTAACCGGTGTTTCATTAAATGACAGAGCATAGCCCAAAATACACAAAAGGGGTAAATATACATCATATGGTTAAAACTTACAATTCTTCATTGGATAATCACAATATATAAAACTTCTGTTGTATAAATGATACAGAAATGGCTTTGATTCCTCAAATTTTTATTGTAATCAAATTCTCTTTCCCCTAGGTAAATAAAAGATGAGAAATGTAAGGGTATATTTCATTCAAAGTCAAACAGGAAATACCATCACAAACATTCAGTATCATCATCAAATTCTTGTAACTGAGAAATTCTGAAGGAGAACATCTCGGTTCTTCCCTTCACCCACCTACCAATGCTCTTCCCCACTTACCCTCAGCACAAGAGGCCCATGAACATCGCAAGTAGGTGATATCAAGAAAAAAAAATGTTGAAGAGAGGATGATGACAAACAGATGTGTTTAAGATGATAAACAGGTTACATGGGATAAGAAAGTGTCATACTACAGGTTGGAAGAATGTCCATGTTATGTAAAACCTTCCCTACTCCGATGCCAATGGGATGGTACGAGGGTTGGGTGGGAAGGGGGTGCGCATTCTGTGTGTCTTTGTATTTCTCAGGAGGGGAAACATTTCACAGGTAGTGGAAAGTCAACACACACGCATGCAGTGAGGTTCCATGTCACCTCCGGATGGCTGGGATATAACAGGACAGCATTGGATTAAAACTGTTCTAAGTTGAGCAAACCCTTGATGGAAAAGAGCAGCTGAATACCAAGTAGCAAATCTGCAAACCAACTGTCCATTTGATATACAAAAATAGCACAAGCCTTGCCTGCAACAAAACTTGCGGTGTGTATCAATACTGCTATGTACATTTGTCTCCCAGTTGCAAACACCACCATCTGCATGTGTGACAAGTCTCCCTGCAACATGCCACTGTGAGGTTTCACATATCTACAGTTGGACTGTGATGGTATGTGCCATCATGTAGATCTGCGCCACAACAGTTGGAAAAAAGCAAGTTTTGTCACATATACAATATGTGTTATTCCTCCTGTCTTCATGGCACAATATTTGGCTGTCATCATCATTGTCATCATCATCATCAATTATAACATTATCGTACTTTTCAGAACAACAAAATTTGTAGTCCTAAGCATTAATTTACAGGTACATTCTGACAAATTTTTATAAAACCTATTCTATAAAAGAAACATATTGATAATAAATAATGAAACCATCCATACATTCATAAACTTAAAAAAGTAAATATACATTTTAATCTTGAATAACAAAAAGTGGTTCCTATGTACATGTCTTCTCTCATTCAACTGCTATTAAATGATTGGAGAATATAAAATGCTAAATTTGTCTGCAATGTGTGAGAAAACCCCAAAGCCCCTAAATGGATGGGCAAACAAGTCATGTTATAGCCACAAAAATGAAGTGGGAAGTATATAAAGCAAAAGTAAAGATATATTAGTATTCTTCTGTCCCTGCAAGTATGATTGTAAACCTGCCTGTAGGTATGAGCATGTCATTTGATGCATGCACTCACAATTCATACTGTATATACATAAATCAATAAAGATTTACATACGAGATGTATAGATATGTGTGCACACACAGTGAATGCACACAAAAATCTATGTATGATAACTGGAGAGTACAAGACATGACCACTTCAGTACTGCTCCTTTCCTGTATACTACAATCAGGTAAATATAATTCAGTAAATACACACACATACACACATGCACAATCAAAATCTTCTCTTCCACATGGAGTAGCACATGTGAACTGTAGACACACCATTCTATAGAAGAGCCCTGAAACATGCCCATATCTTACATCACATCACACAAACTGCCAATCAAATACAAGATGGAAAGCAACGTGAGCATCATTTCACTCTGACCCATCCCCAGTACCTCACAAAACTTCCATACAAAATCATCATACACACACAGATCACAAAACAAACACTCCTTAACATACCACCAATCTCCCCAGCAGAGAAATCATTCCCAAACCAAACAAACATTAAACTGGCATGCCTACATTCAGGTCACCAATCTCCATTGAAAGAGTATCAACTTGCAACAAATACCAAGGGTCCTAAATGCAACTTACACACAATATACTGTGCTGCTCACCACTCACTCCAGTTATTATTATTTTTTTTGAGTGACTCATGGATTGAACTACATAGGGCTGGTTTTTATATAGATATGTATATATATATATATATGTATGTATATATATATATGTATATATATATATACACACACATACATATATCAAAGGCTTTTTCCCCCTTACATGGGGGGAGTAGCCTAAAAAGAATATAAATCACTCCCACCCATTTCATTTCCCATATATTCCACTCCCCTCCACCCTCCTTCCTATCTTGGCACCTCCTGGATGACGGGTCATCCCTGCATCCTGTCCACTGCCCTGGGTCATATATATATGATGTTTAAGGTAGACACATTGAGAGTTTATGTAGGAGTAAATTAATAAACTTGTACTAACATCTCCCTTAAAAATTTTCAGTGCATTACTTGTCTCAATGTATTCATGAATAACCACATATGGAGAACATTATAAATAGATAAAAGGATGGTATGAACAAAAAGACGGTCTTCTTCAGCTCCATAAATAATTTTGAATGGATAAGGTAAGGTTGGAGGTGGGGTTGTCATACAATAACGTTTTGGAAATAAATCAATTCAGGTTTTTGAACCCTGCTGTGGAAACAATGTGCTGTACTGCATTGCCCTCAATTTGGCCATTTCCTGTGATAGAGGAGGACTCTGCTCACAGAGAAATGATGACACCTTTATTATACTGCTACTGTCCCTCCATTATGCTGTCCCCCAACCCCTTGTTGCTGTCCTGTATCATTTCCCTGAATATTCATTTCCTTATTTCGTCTACCCTTTGGTGGGGGAAAAGAATGCTGCCACCAAGTACTCCCACTTGGATCGTAAGAGGTGAGAAAAATGGGACAGGGATTGGGACTAGGCATCCTTCTCCCTGTAGCCCCACTGGGGACATTCCTAAAAAAAGTAAAGGCATAAGAGGGTCTAGGACTAAGTGAGGCTTCACTGTTGACTTTTCAACTGAGGAGAAGGGCAGTAGGGCAAAGAGCATAAGTCTTTTAACTGAATTGGTGTTCCATCTGTGGTACTTGCATGTTAAAATGGGAGGGGCCTCCCTGCCTTATGAAGTTTCAGGTAGCACTCAATATACAACTTGTACTGACATCAACAAGGTGAATCTGGATGTCTAATTGAAAGAAAAACGGTGAATTTGTTAGTTTTGACATAATGTGATTTCTGTTTTTAAAATATATGTGTTTACTCACATGCCTCAGGGGATTAAAAAGTGTCATGAGAATTAGGCACTTTGTAATGGATGCAAAGAGGAGACTATATGAAGAGGTGATTGTGCTGATGGCACTGTATGGGGCAGGGAGGAGGAGTTTAAATATGCTTGAGTTGAAATGTCTGAGAAGTGTGGTATGGATTACAAGGTTGGATTGAGTGAGAAATGAGGTGAGGAGGAGAGTTGGGGAGGAAAAGGAGATGGCAGATAGGGCTGATGAAGGAGTATTGGGATAATTTAGACACATGGAAAAAATGAGTGAAGAAAGATTAGTAAAAGAGGTGTGGAAGGCAAAGGTAGATGGGGTGAAATTGAGGGGGACAACTGAGGATGAGGTGGATGGATGGGGTGAAAGGGGCATTGGGAAAGAGGGGAATGTCTGTTGAGCAAGGAAAGGAGATGGCAAGAGATAGGGGTGAGTGGAGAATGGCTGTGTATAGATGATGAAGTAATGCAAGGAAGGGAGGGGTTGTGGCGTAGGGAATGGTTACACATGAATATTTTGATGCAGCCTGAAGGGATTTCTTCCTGTCTTCTCTGAGGAAAAAGTGAGGAGAGGGGTCACCAATTAAGCGAAGAGGCCTTGCTGTGGATGTGCCGTGTCTTGCCACACTATTTCTGACCCAGGGCAGTGGGCATAATACAAGGATGATCCATTATCTATGAGGATCTAAGATGAGAGGGAGGAAAAGTCATGGATAGGAGTGAAATGGGTGGGAGTGGATACTTGCCTTCCTCCCTTGTAAGGGGGAAAGAGCCCTTGTTATATTGGTAGATAGATATATGTGTATAATATATATATATATATGTACTGGGAGTCCTCAGTTTATGACGGTCTTGACTTCTGCTGTTTCATGGTTACAACACTGGGAATGCTTGTCCCAGTGCATTACCTTTTGCTAATGCTTTTACTTTTATAAAACAAAGATTTAGTTGGTATGTACAGAGGAGGCATAAATCAATGTGTGATGATAGACCAAGGAAGGAAGCACAATTTTGGATACTTTTCATCATTAGCCTTTTTTTTTTTTTTTAGGGGTGGGTGGCTGTTTGCCCTTCATTATGGCTCCTGAGCATAAATTACTCTTCTGATGGCAGTGCACTGAAGAAAAAGAAAACAATCACCATGGAAGGTCCTTACCTAGGCCGGTTCCAACCTATGCCAAAATTTGGTTTACGATGTTGCATAGAAACAGAACTCCTTTGTAATTTGAGGATCCCCTGTATATGACTTGGCTACCTCTCTTTTAAGGGGGAAAAGCCCTTGGCATATGCATGGACATATGTGTATATATGTATGTGTTCTAGTGCACTGCTTCTAACCTGAGCACTGGGTGAGAGGCAGGGATGATTCTTCATCCACAAGTAACTAAGATAAATGGAAAACAAATATGTATTGGGTGAGTGGGGGATGGGTACATGCCTTGGCTGGCTACCTCCCTTATTAGAGGAAGAAACCTTTTGGTATAAAGATAGAATGTATGTATGTATGTTGCTCCAGGTCTCTTCTGCAGAAGACCCACATTTTCCAGGCAATTGGTTACAGCCACTGGGCAGGCCTATAATTTACTCAGAGAATTGATATTGTGTAACTTCTATGAATTTTTACTGTGGGGTACTGTAGGACGAGGTATTCTGTGTCTTTTGTGTGATTCTGTGTTAATATTGTTTTAATGCTCAACTGTGTCCTGAATTCATGTGTACCAATTTGATTCTTACTTCTTTTGAGAAGAATTTTTCTGTGGGGCTGATGTCTGGGGGTTGTTGGTGGAATACTGAGTTTGGTGGTCTGTTTTGGTGGGCTTGTTTGGTGGTCCAGGTGATGATGTGTTTTTGAGGGGATGTATTGTGATAGGTGGTTGTATCTGCTTGAATAATATACTGTTTTTTTCCATTAGCTGATAGTGCTTACATGGGATGAGTGTGTTTTATATATATATATATATATATATATATATATATATATATATAGAGAGAGAGAGAGAGAGAGAGAGAGAGAGAGAGAGGGTAGCCACTGAAAGATGATGTAAAAGAAAAATAACCTTTAAGCTTTTTTAATATAATTTTTTGTTTCAGTATGTGTGAAAAAGAACACTCAAATGATCACTATTTTCCTGCTCACAAAAAAAACACATTATTATATATAAAGTGTTTGTAAAAATTATTCTTGTTTTTTATCATTCAGTCTTTCAGTGGCCACCCTATATATACATGAAGAAGAAAAGGTAAAGGGTGCAGGTGGAGAGATGATAATGAAAGAGACAGCTGTAAGAGGAAGATGGGCAGAGTATTTTAGGTAGTTGCTAAATGTGAAGAAGGATAGGGAGGGAAAGGTAGTTGCAGTGGGAAGCGCTAAGAAAATGAGTGATGAATGAGGAAAATGGAGGAGAAACAAGGAAAGATGAAATGAAGGCAGTTGTTATGATGATGAGAGCAGGTAAGGCACCTGGGTTGGATAGATGTCATGCAGAATGTCTGAAAATGGAGGTACAGTGATGGTGGACTGGCTGGTGAGGTTATTTAATGTTTGCTGGAGAGAGGGTAGAGTGACGGAGGACTGGAGGAGTGCCTGTATACAGTAAACCCTCAATATAATGGACGATATGGGGACAGAGGTCTACTGTTATATCCAAAAATCCGTTATAACTGAGGATCTGTTATATCCGATGGAAATACCAGACAGATCTGTTATATCATAAAGTTTGTCCAGTATTAGAAATTAGTAGGATTAGAAATTACAGTAAACCCTCGATATAATGGATAATCTGGGGACAGGGGTCTGTTGCTATATCCGAAGATCTGTTATAACTGAGGATCCCTCACTATATATATATATAATGTTGTGACATGAATTTGATGTAGATGCACATAGGAAACACAATAGCTTTAATCAGAGTTTATTCCTGACCACTGTGATTAAGATGCAGGGATGACCCATCATCCAGGAGCCAGGAAAAGAGGGAGGGAGGGGTGTTGAATGGGAATGGAGTATGTGGGGATGAAATGGTAGTAGATTTATGCTTTTAGACTTTGGCTACCATCCTTGTAAGAGGGAAAATGCCCTCAGTATATGTATGTATTCCCAACTAGCTTCACAATAAGCTTTCTCAATGCAAAACTAGTCAAGAATAAACTCAGACTAAGACTCCTGTATTTCCTCTTCCCACTCACATCCCCTTAAAGGCGAATTGCTTTTTACTGCTCACAGGGATATAGTTAGCTGGAACTAGTCTCTTTGCAAATATAATCTTTGGTAAAGCACACAAAGAACTGTACATATGTTCTGGATTCAATCACTCACTCCTCATTGCTTGTAAACTGTGACCATGTCACTTGATGCCAGATACAGGATCAGAACCCATCCATTCATCCCACTTGTAACTGTCATAGGTACATTTCCACACTCATTTACTGCTACCCATTATATATACACATAAAATCAGTGGACTCCCTTTAATTCATTTTTTTAATTATTAAAATTTCTTAAATCAACAGCTTACCCTCATTTCCTTGTTTGAATTCGGCTATATCACTCTTAGGTGACAGATGTGTATTAGGTATTATTTGATCTTCAGAAAATGAAAAAGCATTGATAGTACTGTACAATGCTAGTTGGTGCCTATAATGATAATTTCTAACATGATTGTTCATTACAGCACCTGGCTGGAAACATTATTTCAAACAGATGGCAAAGCATGGTAGAAATCAATAATAATATGAATAAACTGACACAGTATATTTTCATCCAGAATAGCACAGAGTTGAATTTTAATCTTACCAATCAAATAATGCATTAAAACATGCAAAACTCGACACATGCTACTTTTCAGTGTTCAGTCCTTTTAACTCCATTCAAACTTCCTTAAACAAGGAGTACCCCATGTTTTATCTCTTATTATTATGATTAAATGTGATATTTGTCATGAAATTAATACCATTCAAGGAATATATAAATATGTGCCATGTAACCTAGAAACAGAACCAATTATAACAATTACATTTATATGAATAAAATCTTAAATCAAAGTTCACTGATTCATAGCGAAAGTCATACAAACTTAACCATGAATTAAAGTAGATCTACTGTACATTTATATATATACATTCATATAATTTCCATGAAAATATATGAATGATTATATGTAGTCATTTATGTATATATTCTCAATATCAATTATTCATATCATCCAACACATATATCTTTACATAAACAATATTCATCTGTTATTTGTCTCTCATTATATTTATGTACATAACAGTATAAATGAATAAACATATCTTATTATCCATCCACACACACACCTGCATACTTTCTCATCTATTTCAGCCCCATAGGGACCAGTGATGGGTACTTGCAATGATGGAAGACAGAGGGCAGAAAGAATCATTTCCCTGCCACCCATTTTCAAAACTCGTTAATTCCCTTACCTCCATCTGGAGGTGAAGATCAATGAAGCTAACACTTAGTCTCTGGACCACGCCCAAGATCTCTTTCACACAAGTTCAAGTCTATTTCCTTCCCCTTCTCACATAAAGAGAGTTGACAACTGTCGACTGCTCCCTTCCTTCTACTGCTTGCAGCTGGTAACATAGAAACAGTGCCACACTAACACAACACATATAACAGTCCAACTTTTTTTCCTGAAGAGATCTACAGGAGGACCAGAGGACCACTGTCAGCCATTCTGTCATTTCCAATCAGTGAAACTTGGAGCAACAATTACTAATATTATTATTGTTGCTGTTGTTGGGCCCCATTCATTGACTGAAATATAGGCTTTACTTTTGTGTCAACCCAATACATATACTAGCAAATAAAAATTGAAAGCAAATGATTCCATAAATTATGCATATATGCTTTGACATTGCATTTCCAGTGAATGTACATTTTTGCTTAATGGATTTACACATGGAAAGACAGTAACCAAGAAAGTGAGAGAGAGAGAGAGAGAGAGAGAGAGAGAGAGAGAGAGAGAGAGAGGAGAGAGAAACTAGAAAAATTATATCTATATTGTTGACTGAACTTGCAGGGCTACCTTGTACGGTAATTCACCATTATCTTTAGGGACTTGATATATGGAATTTATTATGACAGGCCCACACAAGCTATGTACTAACTGAACCATGAACATTCTTCTGCAAGAGGACGTAGAATCGACATTGTATCTATTACTATCGATAATTCCCACCCTGCTGGCTAATCGTTACCGGTGCCATTACTGGGTACTTATGGGTAACTTGGTCTGGCCACTGTTCACCGAGCCAAATCCCTGTGAAGGCTGTACCAAGAGCTTACTCATCAGGACCCATGACTAGACCATCATCACCGCGGGTGTTGGTGCTGCTGGTGGTGATGGTGGTGGCGTTGAAGGTGTCTATTTTCATGCTCTTGCTTAGTGACTCGCATGTGTATTTCCTCAGGAAGTCCCTTGGGGTCTGATAGCACATTGGTTGTTGTGCTTAGTTTGCGCATAGAAGTGGATACAACTGAAATTGAACAAATAAATAAAAGTGTTTAAAAATGAAGACAGGTATAATGATAATATATACATACTAAAAGCTGCTTTCCCCCTCATTTCTACTTTTCTCCACAGTACTGTACATACAACCATAGGGGATAGATGTGCTTCTACCAACCTGGGCGAAGAATGTTGAGCGAACAGTGTTGATCCAACCAAGCAAAACAAGTACGACACAAGTCCTCCACATTACTCGTTGACACACTTGTGGTATACGATTCTAACAAGGACTCTATGATAAGGGAAAAGATCCAGAACTTCCAATTGGTGAGTGTTCTGTCCCGTACATAGGCATCAAACATCTCACGCAGTTTACTGTGGCGAGACTGACTCATTGGCACACCTGTGGCAGGTAGGAGGGCTTGTGCATTGCTGTTTAGGAACGGGAAAAAACAAATAAATAAATAAATATCAGAATGAATGATACACCATGTTGCACAGTCTATTCATTAAACAAATTAAAAATTTTGCCATTAAAGTAACACGCTTGGTGAAGTGAAGACAATTATGAAGAGAACACAAAATTATGAAAAAATGTGATTCACTTAATATCATATATTGTTACCCCATCGAGGATATTGGCTGAATGTTACTGTGGGGTTAAAAGCTGCCCAGCAACATGCAGCTGATACTTTAAGGTCTATATGGGGTACCCCAATGGATCATAGCCACACATCATTTTGTTTGTGATAAAAGAAATCTCTATTCATAGAGACATGATGATACTTTATTATACTTGAGATTGTCCCTCCATTATTCTGTTCCCCGTACCTCTTCTCTGAATATTCATTTCCTCTTTTGCCATACCCTGTGGTAGGGGACAATACTCATAAAAGGTGGGAAAAAAAAAAAAAAAAAAGAAGGACAGGGATAGGACTAAACATCCTACTCTCTGTAAACCCCCCCCCCAAAAAAAAAAATATATATATATATATATATATAATAACTAAAATAAATCAACTCGACTAGTGAAGAAAATCTACCCAGTTAGAATAGAGTATATGAATAATTCCAACTATTCAATATTTTTTCCATTCCTTTAAATCAAAGAGCTAGTTCAAATAAATACCAAACAACTACTGTGTGATGGCCTCTTGAAATACCCAATAAATAAATACCCCATTCAGTCCACATTCTTTCAGCTAGATAAACAAAATTATCTTTGGCATTAACTGGACCACATTCTATGACATATAATACCAACTTGGAGGAGTAAAGACTTAGGATGAGATACATATATATACCAAGGGCTTTTTCCCCTTTACAAACTGTGTCTTGCTAGCAACCCCCCCACAATCTGTGTCCTCTCATGCAGAAAAAGAGAAGACAGGTAGAAATTCCTTTGGGCTGCTTTAAAATATCACTCACATATACTCCCTACCCCCCCCCCCCCATCACCCACCAACTATTTCCATACACAACCATTCTCCATTCACCCCTATCTTCTGTCTTCTCCCTTCCTTTCTCAACAGACATTCCCCTCTTTCCCATTGCCCCTTTTACCCTATCCATCCATTTCATTGGTTGCCCACTCATGTTCACTCCCTCCACCTCTGCCTTCCACACCTCTTTCACTTATCTTTCCTCACTCATTCTTTCCATGTGTCCAAACCATCCCAATACTCCATCAACCCTATCTCTCAACTCCTTTTCCATCCCCGCTCTCCTCCTTACCTCCTTGTTTCTCACTCTATCCAGGCTGGTTTCTCCCACCATACTTGTAAGACATTTCATCTCAAACACATTTAAACTCTTTCTTCCTCTTGTATGTTCCACGTTTCTGCCCCATACAGTGCTGTCAGCACAGTCACCCCTTCATACAATCTCCTCTTAGCATCCATTCCCATATGTCTATTTCTCATGACACTTTTTAATTCCCCAAGGCATTTACTTGCTTCTCTCAATCTACTGTACATTCCACCTCCACTCTTCCACTTCCCACCACATTTGCCTCCAAATATCTAAAGCTATCCACTTCCTCCAGCCTCTCTCCCTTAATACTCACTTCCAATTTACTGCCATTCTCTTCCCTTGTACATCTCATCACCTTACTTTTACCCACAAGGATGAGATAATAGAAGTAAATGATTTACCTTATTTCATGGCCCAGGTACTCAATTTGAGATTTTAATTTATCTGCCTGCTCTGTCAGCTGCTGACGCTCCTGTTTCAGCTGGTGAATATATTCAGCCCCCTTTTGCAACATAGCAGCTTTGCTTATCTGCAACAGAAATATTTACTTGAAGTCACAGTGCTTCTACTAAGAATGAAAGATTATACAGGAATATCTGGTACATCCATCACTGGCTACACTGAAGCCGTAGGAAATGCATACATGTGGATAGATTTTAAGTTAAACAAAAATAATCCCTTTTATAATAATAATAACAATAATTATAATAATTGTTGCCTTAAGTTTCACTGACTGGAAACTTGTAGTCCAACATATGCTCACAGTGCTTCTCTGTGTCTCCTGTAGATTTCTCTGGGAAGAAACTCTAGACTGTTGTCTATGTTATTTAAGAGTGGGGCTGTTTCTCTGTCACCAACTTACGCTATGATGTGAGCAGCAACTGGTACCTGTCAGCCCTCTTTATATGAAATGGTTGAGGAAATACAACTTGAGTTGTTAGAGATATCTTGGGTCTAGTCCCTTTGGGCTGTATCTCCAGATGGTATGCGGTTTGAAGACAGATGGTAAGGAGACAATTCTTACTACTGTCCATCTTTCAGGACCACTGTTAGCACATAATATACATCCCGATGAACCCCAAATGGAACAGACATCTAGAACGAGCTCTAGAGTATCACTTTTTTATTAAGTTGGAGGAAACGAACACCTGGTGTGGTATTTATATGGGAAAGGGAAGATTAACAAGTGCCCAAAATGAATTAATAGAGTGAATCTAGTGGGTAAAATATAAACAAATACGGAGGATGGCGAAGGCAGACAAAAATATGGCAAACCAACTAAGATCAGATGTGAGCAAGGTTGAATTGCCATTAGGTATTATCCCCCCAAAAAGCTGTAATATTGAGATGCCACAATGAAACCAAAGGTATGAAGATGAAAATTTAGGATTTTCCGGCTTTGCAAGAGAAGGTAAAGACCAGGCAAGGTACAGATTTAGAAAGGGAGATGAAGTGTAAAAATTTCATGGAATCAAGAGATTACACAGTTAGAGAAAGATATTCTAGATCTAAGAGCAGAATGCAGGGCAATGTATAGAAAAACAAGTTGAAACGACAAAAATGCAGAAACCAAAAGAGAGCTTAGTAAAAAATTAAAATGAAACATTGAAAAATGAAGATACTAAGAAAAATGAGCCTTTGAAAAGAGAAGTAAAAGAATAAATTAAAGTGGTGACCAAGAAAGCTGAAGATAGCATAAAGTTGACAGATCTTCAAGAAACCAAAAACCAATGAAAATTAGATCAGGAAGAGAAAAAAGCTTTTAAAGAAATTGTAAAAGTGGAAGAAAATGCAAAGGAAACAGTTATTAAAGTACTCAAAGAGAAAGAAAATTGGGTCAGGGACACAGTAGATAAAAAGTGCATAGTGGTATATAGTACTAAAGAAAAGCACAACGTAGCTAGGTACTTAAGAGAGAGGAGAAAGAAATAGGAAAAGAAATTCTGTACGAGGTACAAGAAAAGGGGCAAGAGATGGAAAAAGAAATTGAATTGTATAGAATGGGACAATACTTTAAAGAAAGGAATAGATCTCTAAAAATTAAACTAGGGTCACAAATAATAGCAGTAGTAGTAAAAACAGCAAAGTTGGCAAAAAGTGAAAACTACAAAAATCTATGGATAAAAAAGGAAATGAGCGACGAGGAAAGAGAAAAGACACTAAAAAATGAAGCTAATGAAAAAAATGAGAGAAGAACAAAGACTGAAAAGAGCGAGTATTCTTTTAGAGTGCTGGTCTTGAGGCTGAGAAAATGGTATATAAAAAGAAAGGAAATACAGTTAACAAAACACGAGGAAAAAAAAAATATATACCAACATAGATGGTCTGATTTTAAGATTAGATGAATTAAATGATTATCTGGCAGAAGAGAAACCAGGTATAATGGGAATTATGGAGATGAAATTAAAAGGTCCATTACCACCAAATAGTGTTGGGCAAGGCTTAATCACTGGATGAAAAATAGAGAGGAAAAACTGGGTGGAGTCATGTTTTTGACTAAGAAGGGCTTCAATTTGATGATCACAGAAGGAAATAATGTGGAATTGATCATGATAAAAGTTGAAAATAGTGACATGAAAAATAGATAATTTGTGGTGATATATACCCCCCCAAAGGCATCTTCTTGGAAAGAGTGACCATTCCAAAATGTTGGAAGACACATGGTATACATTAAATGAAATGCTGAAAAATGAGGAAATTGAGTAATTATGGGTGATTCTAATTCTAAAGAAATATGTTGGGAGATGAAAGTGAAGGGTGGACAAGACCTTTGGGGAAACATACTACTGGACATGACCATTGAATACACAATGACTCAGTGGGTAAAAGAGAAATACCAGATATAGATATAATGAAGAACTGTGGAGACTAGATTTAATATTTACATTAGAGCCTGAAATTCTGGATAAAATGGAATACAAGATACTAATTGGGCAGTGACTACATACTAGAGCTTGAACTAAAAGAGGAAATATATTTGGGGCAAAACGAGAAACACAGAAAAGAATGACTGATGTATAATAAAACGTATTTTAAGAAACTCAGAAAATTCTTTCAAAAAGTGAGTTGGGAAATTTTTTTTTAATGAAGAAACACTTGGAAGAGAAATGGACAATATTAAAAGAAATCTATAATGAAAGACCAAAACCAAAACAAGAACAGGAAAAGGTGTACATTAAGTGCTGGTATAAAAAAAATGTAGTGAGGCAAAATATAAAAGAGACAAAGCTTGGGAAAAAAAAAAAGGTTGCAAATATATATCAAACCAAGATATGGATATGTAAAAATATGCAGGGAAGAATAAAGAAACTATGAAAAAGAAATAACAGACAAATGTAAAGATCAACCTATATTATTCTCGATATGTAAAAAAAAAAAAAAAAAAAAAAAAAAAAGGAAATAGTAAAACTAGGTCAATGGAACATAGAATATACAGAGGATATAGAAATGGTTGAAATTATGAACAAGCATTTCAAATCTGTATCCATAAAAGAAAACATACACAATTTGGAGAAATAATTGTAACACAGAAAGAAGTAAGGGACCATATAATGAACATTGATGTCAGAAAATCACATGGACTAGACAGAACAGCATACTGGATACTAAAAAAATGTATAGATGAACTAATGGACAAAATATATAAGATAATACATTGCTCACTAAAAGAAGGAAAGGTACTGGAAGACTGGAAAAATGCCAATATAATTCCAATATATAAAGGGAGTAACAAAGAAGACCCATCAAACTATAGACTGGTCTCCCTTATAAGTACAATAGCTAAAATTTGTGAGAAAGTTATCAAAAGTAGATGGTCTAAACATCTGGAGAACAATACACTAAATCCGAGACAATTTGGTATTCGACAGGGAAGATCATCTGCCACAAATTTGACCTGTTTCTATTCAAGGTTAATAGATATAATGCACTAAAGGGACAGATGGGCAGACTGTACTTTTCTGGCCTTACAAAAGGCATTTGATAAAGTACCACACAAAAAACTATTAAGAAAACTCAAAACAAGAGGAGGTATACACAGAAAACTATTGAAATGGATGGAAGATTTCTTGCATGGGAGAAAAATGAGAGTAGTACTCGGAGATAAAAACTATACTTGGGAAGAAATAATAAGTGGAGTCCCATAGGGTTCAGTACTGGCTCTGATAATGTTTGCTATATATGTAAATGACATGGATGAAGGTGTAGAATGTTACATGAACTATGCAGATGACACAAAACTATTAAAGAAAGTGAGTATGGAAAAAGATTGTGAATTGCTACAGAGACACCTAGACAAGGTCTGGGAATGGAGTCACAAGTGGAAAGTGAACTTCAACATTAAGAAATGTAGTATAATGGAATTTGGAAAAAGTAAAATAAGAATAGCAGAATAATATAAAATCGGTACAAAGGAAGTAAAGAAAGTTGGTTCTGAAAAGAACCTAGGAGTAATCATTACCAGACATGTGCCCAGACAAGCAGATAAACAAAATGGTTGGAGAAATCTACAATTTACTAAGATCAATAAAGGTGGCTTTTAACTACTTGGATGAGGTAATGGTAAAGAAAATACTAGTCACACTGATAAGACAAAGATTGGAGTATGCTGCGACACTATGAATACCCAGTACAAAAAAGAATACAAAGAAAATAGAAAGAATCCAAAGAGCAATGACAAAGATGGCCCCAACATTTTCAAAATTGACATATGAGCAAAGATTGTCTAAACTTGAACTACCTGGAACAAAGAAGAGAAAGAGGTGATCATCTATTGGCCATATACAGAATCATGAAAGGCATGGAAGTCCTTGACAGAGAAGACTTATTAAAGTGGGATGAAAGAAAAACAAGGGAACATGAAAAGAAACTCGAAAAGGATAGTTATAGCAGAGATCTGGAGAGAGAGAGAGAGAGAGAGAGAGAGAGAGAGAGAGAGAGAGAGAGAAAATAAATAAATATATAAATAAATAAACAAATAAATAAAATAAATAAATAAAATAAAAATAAATAAATATATAAATTAATTAATTAAAAGAATAATAGAATAAAGTAAATAAAGTTTTCCACACAGAATGGTGGATGTCTGAAACAAATTGGATGAAACAGTAGTGTGTGCAAACACCATACAAGAATTTAAGAACAAACTAGATATTGCAAGATACAAAGACGAGTCACTACGAGCATAGCTCCCCTTTCTATATAATACAACTACGTAAATACTGGCACTTCTAATTTAGAATACATTGCTAACCCCAATAAGAAAATAAAGTAGGTGAGGGGAAGTCAACTGGAAGGTAAATATTGGCATTCCACTAAATCTAACTCCGATAGGGGGGAGTTTGTGATGTTAAACCATATCATCATCATCTCCTGCTTAACCATATAACGAGTACATTATTGTCAATTCATTCTTAGTGCACCTCTTTCTGTCATCCACCTTTACAATTGTTTGACATCCTGAGCTTGTGTTCTTATAGTTCATTCACCTTATCCATCCACAATTTCCTTAATTTACTCTGCTCTCATTCATGGCACCAAAAATTTAAGCTACTTATTTACTTATTTTTCCCTCCCTTAATTCCAAAATATTTGCCCTATACAGCACTATAACTCCTCCACACAACCTGCTCTTTGCATGTGTCCCCAAATAAATATCAATGATTTTCTCTCCACCCAGACATTTTTAGTTGCCACTTGCCTATATAATTCACCTTCACATCTACACCTCTGTTCATTGCCATATGGAACCCCAAATACTTTCTCCACTTTGTATGTGGGAAATTATGCAAAATACGCTTACTAAGATGATTCATACTTATATCCCGTTTAAAGGTCATCTGAAAAGGTTTTCAGAAATGGTGAATATTTGCTGTATGGCTTAGTCACTTTTCGATAAAATAAAGCAAGAATAAATCCTAAATATTATGGAATGTGATGAAAAGGCCTATCAAAATATTGGTGGCAGATGAACTTTTCCTTTGCCAATCTTCATCTGTTCTTGTAAGGCTCTATCGGCTGTGACGTCAGGCTAGCCCAAAATGACTTAACAAAGAAACTGAAAAACGTATTGCTAAAAAGACAGGCTTATAAGAAATACAAGTGCTTGGGTGCACCTAATGACTATCAAAGTTATGTCATAATACAGATTAAGAATAAATAAATAAATAAAATAAAAAATGAATATTGCTGATAAATCCAAAGAGAATCCCAAAGCATTCTATAGTTACATTAGAGATAAAAAGATTATTAGGAATCACATTGGACCACTATTGTCTACTGACAGTCAACTTGTATATTCAAATGAAGGAATGTGTGATATTTTAAACAACTATTTTAGCTCAGTATTCATAAATGAAACACCTTGAGCTCCAAACTGAAACCTGTGAACTTACTATGGTAAATATAACAAAAGAAATAATTAAAAGGTGTGTAGAAAAACTCAAAGTTAATAAATTACCAGGGCCTGATGGTTGGCATTCAAGAATCTTAAAGGAAATGAAAAATGAGATTGTTGTTGCATTAGAAGTTATTTTCAAGAAATCCATCATATCCGAAGATGTTCCAAGAGAATAAAAGCTTGCTAACGACAGACTACTTGATAAATTAGCTTCACACGGAATAAGTGGTGGCCTAATAAGTTAGACTAGTAATTGGTTGAATGATCGAAACCAGGGAGTTGTTCTAAATGGCAAAACTTCAAGGTGGAAAAATGTTATGAGTGGAGTTTCTCAGGGTTCTGTTCTTGGGCCACTTCTATTCATTGTATATATAAATGACTGGACTGAAATCTAATGTCTCCAAATTTGCTGATGATACAAAACTGTGTGGAATGGCAAATGATCATTTAAACCAATTATATATTCAAGAAGATTTAGATAAACTACAACAATGGTCTGAAAAGTGGCAAATGAAATCTAACGCAAGTAAATGCAAGGTTATGCACATAGGTAAAAGTAACAGTAAGTACGATTACATGTTATTTGGAAATTCGTTAACAAAAGCAAAATTATCAGTAATGATCACAAATCATCTAAGTAGTGTATTTCAACCTCTTAGAAAGCAAATAAGATTCTAGGACCAATTGAGTGATTTTTTGACTTCAAAAGTCCATCTCTCATTACCAAGCTATATAAATCGTTAGTTCATCCACATTTGGAATGTGCTGTTTCCATATGGTCACCAAATCTCATTAAAGACAATGACAGACTGGAAAAAGTACATCGGCGAGCCACAAAACTGATTCTAAATATAAAAAATAAATCAAACGAAAATTGACTAAAACATATGAATCTGTTTTCCCTAAAAAATGTAGACTCAGAGGTGACTTGATAAAGGTCTTTAAGATTCTAAAGGGAACTGACATCAAAAGTGACCAAATTTTTCACACTGAATGAGAATCTGACAAGAAATAATGGTCTCAAACTGTCAGGAAATGGATTTCATTTGGAAGTGGGTAGAAACAACTTCATCAATTGTGTAGTTAATGAATGGAATAAATTTCCTGCAGTGGCCGTGCAATGTAGTTCAGTTTGAAGGCTTAATATTCATTTACATAAACACCTAAGCAAGATGCTGTAATGCCTGCCATTTATTTTATATTATTTGTTTGTTATTGTCTTTTTGTTTATTATTATTTGCTTAATTATAATTTATCATTATTTATCTGTCAATTTATTTACTATTTACCTGTTCATCATTCAACTTAAACTATTCATGCTATTTATATAATTATAATTTTTATTTATTTATTTATCATTATAATTATTTTTTGCATCAGACCTAGTTATGGACCAAAAGGTCTCCTGTTGGCATGCTCCTTCTTTGTAATATGGGTGGAGTGAAAAATTTTCACAAGAGGTAATTATTTGAGGACATATGCAGAGAAGGTTGTATGGATGCTTGCTGGCCGAGGTGGTTAGGTCATCGCTACTTACGAATGAGGTTGAGGCAATGGCAGTTTGACAATTGCCACCAGCGAGTTGGACCAAGGGCATGGTTTATTAAATTCCACATTTTTTTAGCCTCCTGATAGGGGGAGTTTCACGAAATTAAACCAAATCGATTAATCAATCAAACTTCCTACATCTCGCCCTTCCAAGCTCATATCCAGCCTGCCACCATCATAACTCTTTGTATAATCAACATTTACTTTTAATATTCTTCTCTCACACACTTTCGAATTCAGTCACCAACTACTTTATCTCTTTACATAATCAGCTTGCTGTGGATGTGCTGTGTTCTGTTGCAGCGATACCTGGGCAGGAGACAGGGATGACCCTCTCATCCAAAAGGAGCTAAGATGAGAGGGAAACAAGGGTGGTGGATGGGAGTGGAATGAGTGGGAGTGGGTGCATGCCTTTGACTTGGCTACTCTCCTTATATGGGGTATGAAGCCACTGGTATACAAATAGATGATCAATTATAAAAGCAGTGTCATTTGTACATAACAGCTGGTTTACTTCCCACATATGTCCACCCTCACCCACCAACTCCAAACTTCTGTCTGGCATTCTCTTGTTTAATGCCTTAATCCTCCCATCCATTTATATGTTGAGCAACCATGAAGACATCACACATTCCTGATGTAGACCCACATTCACATCAAACCATTCACTCTTTCCATTCCCCACCCTTATACCAGCCCTTTTATTCTTGTAAATGTTCTGACAACACTTTCTCCTATTTCTTACATCTGGATTAAAAAAAAAAAAAAAAAAAAAAAAAAAAATATATATATATATATATATATATATATATATATATATATATATATATATATATATATAGAAAACATTGTTTTACAGTTACTGCACATACAAAACATACAAACATAATTTACAAACCTTTGCATTGGGGTTCTGACTAACGGAAGGGATAAGCGAATGGAGAATATCAAAATTACTCTTGATGCTGCATCTTCGCTTCTGTTCAGCATTGATATGACAAACACGACGATGTTCTTTGTACTGTACACGTTCAACTTCATTTTTTGGCCTAAAAGCAAAACACATAAATTTACTTAGTGGAATAAGAAAGATAATCTACACAGTTCTTTGGTATATGGGTTCATGATTAATAGATACTTTGTCAGAAGAAACACAATTTTTTCTTAAAGAACTGACACACAAACACACTTTCAAACCTGACATATGAACAAAGACTGGCTGAACTGGAATTGCCGACCCTGGAACAAAGAAGAGACCGAGGGACCTACTAACCATCTACTTCATTATGAAAGGAAAAGAATGCCTTGATAGAGAGGACTTATTAAAGTGGGACCGAGGAAAAACAAGATGACATGCAATGAAACTCAAAAAGAATATAGGAGACCTGAAAAAGAACAGCTTTCCACACAGAGTGATAGATATATGGAACAAATTGAATGAAAAAACAGTGTGTGCAAACACAATACAAAATTTAGGAACAAACTTGATCTTGCGAGACACAAAAACAGGTCACCACAAACATAGCTCCCCTTCCTGTATAATACAACTAGGTAAATACAGAGAGAGAGAGAGAGAGAGAGAGAGAGAGAGAGAGAGAGAGAGGGGAAAATAAAATAATTGTAATAAAATTAATAAAACATTCAAATTCATGTTATCAAATGATAACTAATGAAATTATATTTAATGTTATCATATTGCTGTATTATATGAAAATATTCATTATGGTAATATGTAATAAGGAGTAAAAACTGCTTGTGTTTAAATGAGTTGAGGAAACAGATTATGCAAGGAGGGTTTTGCACAAACATATTTTGGAAGAAAGTGAAAAGAATGAGGAAGTGAGAGGTGGGGAATTGGACAGAGAGGGAAAAGGTAACAGGTGTAGATGGAGGAATACTAATGAAAGTGAAGGTGGTAAAGGGGTGTAATGTGTACAGTATCTCAGGGACTCGTTGAATGTATAGGAAGATAGAGAGGTTTTGATTGTGGCTGAATGTGATGGGAGAGGAGAATGTTAGGGTTTTAAGAAAATAGGAGGTACAAGGAGTACTGAAAGAGACGAAAGCTGGTACAGAGGGTACATGACAGAAAGGAGCTGAAAGTAAATGTGGGCAAAAGTAAGGTGATGAGATGTATGAGGGGTGAGGGTGGTAGTGGGCTGGGGGAGAGTCTAAAGAGGGAGATGTTGAGGGAAGTGGACAGATGTATTTGGGGTTACATGTAGCTAAGAATGAAAGAATGGAGGTGAGGTTGAATTATACAGTAAAGGAGGGAAGTAAATGTCTGAGACAAATGAAACACGTCAAGAGAAATAAGAATCTGGGAATGAACAAAAAAAGAATGATTGTGCCTACAGCACTGAATAGACCAGCTTGAATTTAAAAGAGGCAGAAAGGAAAAGACAAAAAGTGTTTGAGGTGAAATGTTCAAGAAGTATTGTTTGGGTTATGAGGATGAACACAATGAGAAGTACAGAGGTGAGGCAGAGCTAGAATATAGGGCTGATCAAAGAATACCAAGATGGATTTAGGCATATAGGAACAATAAGAAAAGAAAGACTAGCTAAAAGAGGGTGGAAAGCAGAAGTGGATGGAAGGAACACAAGGGGAAGATCAATCAAGAATGAAGTGGATGGACTGAATGCAATCTATCATAATCCCAGAGGGGTTCAAGGAATGGAACAGACTTAGTAACCATGTAGTGAGCGCTGAAACTATCAGTTGTATTAAGATACAGACAACTTTATGGATGGGGATGACAGGTAGTAATGGACATGGAACTACCTACTGTAGGCCTCATGGTGTCTTGCAATCTCTTTCATTCTTTTGTTCTTATGTAATACCATGAGAAAATACATCAGGATTTTTCTTTTTAATGGTAAACTGAAACAATAAAATTACCTGAAGGGCTTGTTGCTTGGTGATGGCACATTAAGGTTGATGGAAGATGGGGATTCTGGAGGATGTGGTGGCGACATCTTGGGTATATTTGCTGGGAAGATCATACCTGGTTTGACAATATTGCCCTGTGAATTTCAAGTGCTGAGTTAAAATATGATGACTGATAAAATATACACTTAGTATCATATAGTATAATAGAGGAAAAAATTAGCTGTAGAACTGCAAACCTGAAAAAAATAATAATAACAGGCAGAATATAAAACAAAGGAGAGATATAAGTTTGAACAAAGAAAACTTAATAGAGCATGTGAAATATGAAATTATTAATGAAATGCTGAATACTACTCTATTAGTGTAAGACACAGACAGTACAAGTAGTAAAGGAATATGGAAATTGTGGATGAATTATCTGAATACAAGACACAAGTTACAGAGAATTCCTAAGATTACTACTGTAGAGATCACCACTAGTAATTTATAACAAGCACCTTCCAAAATTCAGTAGGATTTCATTATAAGGAAGAGCATTTGGCTGATAATGGAGGGAAGATCTATGAAGAGCAAAGAGAAAGTGGTGATAAGATACTTTTTAGAACAAAGAAGGGAATGGAAAATTAACAGGAAGGATTTGTTAATACTGGAAAAACAATCAGAGGGGCATTATCTTACCAGGCATATTTCAAACTTACTTGTGCTCCCTGTAGGTTCTTCATGGAAGAAGGTGTGACGGGTGTGAGGTTGATTGAAGTGAAAAGGAGAGGACCTGAGGAAACCTGCAGATTTCCTTTGCTGTTTATATCTGACACTGGAATACTATTACTGTTGCTACCTCCAGCTACCACAATTCTTCCTATGTTTTTATTTATACTGTTGTTGTTGCTTATGGTGTTACTTATTGTGTTGTTTATGTTACTTCTTACAACTTGCGTTCCAAGCAACACACTTCCACTAGTAGTACCTATCAGTGTTCCAGGTGTGATAGTCTTTTGTAAATTTGGGCTGACATTGCTGCTACAAATACTAATTGTATTAATTGGAGAACTGGTATTGGTGTTGATGACATTGTTGGTGGTGATACTGGCAGAGCTTGGAATTCCTGGAGAAGAAAAAAAAAAAAAAAAAAAAAAAAAATTATAGTACACTGTAAATACGTTTCTGGACATAACAGTCCTGTACCTAGAATGAATTCTCCAAATAAGAGAAAGACAAACCAATGAGGCTTAACACATGTGGGAAATCTGAGCTGAACTATGAAATACACGAAAACTGTTGGACAAAATCAATCTGGAATACAAGGGTGCATTCTCTCAGAAACTATAAAAGGGTAATATTTTCATATACAAATAATCAGGAGCATTTATTTTTCTCATGAAGTATCAACAGCAATCTCCCTATTCAATGATAACAAAAACACTCGTTTACCTGTGGAAAGAAGTTGAGCAAGTAGAGCAGTCTTTGATGAGGAATTGGTTCCCACATTGATGGCACTGATGGGTTGGGGGCTGGAGACCACCTCATTACTAACTGCAATCACCTGGTTCACAGGCAATGGTTGTTGCTGCTGGTGTGATATTGGGGAAGATGGAGTAGGTCCTCCTGTACTGCTTGTACTACTTCCCCCTGAGCTATGAGAGCGTCTCCGTGGTAATGACTGTAGGAGAACAGAGAACCTTCCAATAATAGCTGTTGTTTTGAGTTTGAATGACTGAAAACCTACAACCCCACAATATCCCCTGATGGAATACTCTCTATCTCCAGGCTCTGCCCAAGATATCTCTATCAGGTTCAACTGTATTTCCTCTTTTGTTTCACATAAGGAGAGCTAACAATTGGTACCTGTTCCCATTCTACTACTATAAACTAATGAAAAAAGTACAAAACTAATACATATATACATACATACATATACCAAAGGCTTTTTCCCCCTACATGGGGGGTAGCCACAAAGAAAAAGGCATAGAAACCACTCCCACCCATTCCATTTCCTATATATTCCACTCCCCTCCACACCTCCTCCCTCCCTCTTATCTTGGCACCTCCTGGATGATGGGTCAAAACAAAACTAATACAACACAAAAAAAAAACCAGCCCAACAGTCCATAGATCTCAGAGATCTTTGAGAGTGCCCAAGGACCATTGGCCACTGTGAAATCATACCATATCTAATTTCATGGTTCCTATTTGCATTCTTATTTCAAAATCCTCTGAAACTATCCCACCTATATTTTTGTTAAGGTCTACATATGTTTCCAACTTCCTGAAGTACTACTTTATTATATGAACCCCCCAATCATCTTTTGGAAAACATATCTTATCTCATTTTTACTTACAATCTTTTTGATTGCTCATATATTCATTTTACTTTCTGACTTATCTTCCTCAAATATATCAGATGTTCTAATGTGCTTATTCTGTTGAAATCTAAATTTTCTAGTTTGTACCTCCTTCTGCATGTTAAAATTTGCTATTTGCTTATTGTAAGAGTTGAAATGATCTGGTCATGACTGGATCCTAAGCACCCAATCTAGTGAAACTTCCCAGCGAGAGCCTTGATAAGAACCTCAATGCATTGGCTTCTTCCGTTTTCCAGTATCTTGGGAATTTTTTCTCCTTTCAAATCCCCCAAGACTCTTACTAAGATTAGATTAGGCTGCCTACCTATCTCACTCCACAGCCTGCCTTCTGAGAGTAGGAGCAAAGTCCCTTCTTCTTCGACTCCCACTCCCTTCCTTCCAAGATCCTTATCTCACTTTCTTCCCCACGACCTCTCTTAATATCCCTTTCAGGTCTCAGTGCAACTTCATTCTCCTCCTCTACCAACTTTCTTCCATCACTACACAAACCAAATTGAATGGGACTAGAGAAGGCAACAGTTTGTAATATATATATATACATACACAAGCTTCTTTGCAGATGATGCTAAATTGTTGAGGAAAGTGAATACTGAAATGGACTGTGAATCACTATAGAGCGACCTAAACAAGGTTTTTGGAAATGGAGCCAAAAGTGGGAAGTAGACTTCAACATAAAGAAATGTAGCAAAATGGAGTTCAGAAAAAAATGAAAAAGAATATCAGGACAATATAAAATTGGAATAAAGGAAGTAAAGAAAGTGGGATCTGAAAGAGACCTGGGAGTGATTATCTCAAATGACATTTCCCCTGATAAACAGATAAACAAAATTGTTGGAGAATCTCATAACTTGCTAAGATCAATAAAGGTGGCTTTTACCTATAGTATTTAGATGAAGAAATGGTTAACAAGATACTAGTCACATTAATAAGGCCTAGACACTATGGTCACCCAGTACCAAAAAGAATTAAAAAGAAAATTGAAAGAATCCAGAGAGCAGCCACAAAAATGGCCCCAACACTTTCAAAACTGTCATATGAGGAGAGACTGGCTAAACTGAAATTACTGACTTTAGAACAAAGAAGAGACAGAGACAACCTGCTGACCATTTAAAGAATCATGAAAGGCACAGAAGTCCTTGACTGAGAGGACTTACTAAATTGGGATAAAAGAAATACAAGGAGACATGATAAGAAACTCAAAAAGGATAGTTATAGAAGAGACCTGAAGAAGAAGATAAAGAAGAAAAAAAAGTTTTCCACACAGAATGTTGGATACCTGGAACAAACTGGATAAAACAATGGTGTGTGCAAAAACTATGCACGAATTTAAGAGCAAAACGTGAGATACAAAGACGGGACACTCGAGCATACCTCCCCTTCTCGTAAGATACAAGGTAAACACACACACACACACACACACACACACACACACATATATATATATATATATATATATATATATATATATATATATATATATATATGAACAACACACAAATATGTCTGCTTGTATCAATGGTGCTGCTTGCCGTCTTCGTAGCTCTTTCAAATTTTTGAGTTACGAGTATGTATGTATATATATATATATATATATATATATATATATATATATATATGTATGTATATATATATATATATATATATATCAGAGGCATTACTTTTGAAACTTCCCTCGTATTGTTACTTAGAGCTGCTAGGGAAGAAGAGGGTGGGGGTAGATGGATATGAACACACGAACGCGCGAGGCTCATGGTTGCATTTCTGGAGACGTTACATTATGCAATTAGTTTCTTGTAATGTGAAGTTAAATTTTCCATAAAATACTAATAACAGGGGGGAGACTGTGGTCCTGAGACTAATTAGAGGGCTTGATTATCTGGATTACAAAAATGTTTTTAATTGCCACAAAAATTGAGGCTAGACAGGTGAGCAAGTGGAGCACGTGACAAAGATGCTATCCCTCAAAGACAATGACAATGGAAAAATGGCAGACTATGGAGTGACATCTGGCAGATATTCTATGAAACTGAGCGATCATTAAGGGAATGATGAACAATGATCAGGTCATAAAAAGGGTTGGAGAAATTTTTCAGAGATCTCTTGTCTTTAGATAGTGTCATGAGGCCATGGGAATATATTGGAACGAGTATACACAATCCATGCACCCGCGCGTTGGCTATGCGTAGACGGACCAAGTCGACTTTTCTTATCACTTTTACAGAATAAGGTCACCAATTATCTCTTCCAGTACTCAGATTGGAATCTTCCCTATGGAATGGTATGGTAAGGTTAGGTTGGAGGCTCTTGGACAACGTAAATGTAATGTTAAGCTTAAGCATGTTTGCGTGATTCTGAAATTTTACCGTGGGCGTACCAAGGCATATGTTTTACAATTAATAAAATCAGTTACACACGAAAGTTAATATCCTTGCATTAACCACATCCATTCCAATAATTTCCTAAGACAATGAAGACATAGATGCACATTTCAATATATATATACATAGTGTGCGCGCGTGCCTACATGTAATGATCTTAAATTTGGACATGAAAACTATACATTACCTGACATGCGAGTAACTATCCAAGTAAATCAAACAATATCAAATTGTGTTTTGAAAACGAGTTACTATATAAAATAGTTTTTCATCAATTATAACAGTGACAGTTTTACGAGCGTCTTGAAGCGTATTCAATTGTATACTGGCCAGAAAATACCTGACACCAGTTTGAGTGGTAATACCTATAAAACAACTGGTAATGCTTCTAATGCAATTATGAGAAAGGGCTATGAAGAAAACCGATGTAAAACAGTGAACAAATTAAGGAAAATATGAGAGTACAACCTAACCTAACAAAAGTGACCCAGCCCACCTAACCTCAAAAAGTGACAGTTAAATACTCATTTGATATGTGTGTGTGTGTGTGTTATATATATATATATATATATATATATATATATATATATACATATATCTATTTATATATATATATATATATATACATATATATATATATATATATATACATATATTTATATATATACATTATCTATGTATCTATATATATATATATATATATATATAATATATATATATATACACATATATTGCTGGTAACCACTGAGGAAATCGGAAGGAAACTAATTCCCTAGCGCTTTCGTGTCAGTCCCCTGAAGATGTGAATAACACGAAAGCGCTTGGGAATTGCTGCTTCCTTCCGATTTCCTTAGTGGTTGCCAGCAAAATTTGTGGATCACGTGTTGTTTTAGTGATCTTTCTGCATATATGTATATATATATATATATATATATATATATAATTAATAATAATAAAGAAAAACTGATAAATAAAAGGATGGATTATAAAATGCCGTAAACCCTCTGGGCAAGGTAAGATTCTCCACTAAAACAGTCCTTAAAATAAATACCAAAAATCATAACCAGCGTGGCACAGAAAACACAAAATCACACATCGAATAAAATAATCTTTGGCGAGATATTGAAAAAATCTAACCATGACGGAGTATAGAATGGTATTATTCTCAATATTCGATTTCAATACCAGTGTGCTGAGACAACGAAAGCTGTGACCAGACGGCATATAGTATATTTGTGTTATCTTGTCGAGATTAAATGGTTGACAAAGTAGGTCATGTGATGTCATAATGCTCCTATAGGTACACACCACCAAAGTACACATACATTAACTTGTTCTGCGCACTACGACACATCTACAACGTGCAAATACTAATAACTAATTTAATGTCCTTTACTTACACAACATGTCTCGCCATAAGCGCCTTACAAGACCAGAAGATTTATCAGGATAAGCAACGACATGACGTCATTGGCGACGCGCACACATTACAAAAGCACAAGAATATTCATCAGCATACACGACATTACGTCATTAACCTCACACATACCCACACCCCCACATGCAATGCAATGGCACGCCACACAATTGAAACTTTCAAGGCGTAGAATCTCTTACAGCACTACAGATCTGTTATCAACTATTATCTTCACTTCCAAGGCTAGATGTTATCAAATCCACTTCTCCAACCAAAGATAGTAATTTGCCACCCACCGCTGCATACACAGATAACCTGTCATGTACCGCGCGAAAGAAAAATACAATTCGGTCGCTAGTTTCTTTACCTCGTTATCAGCCAATACAATGATAAATATTTTAATCTTCGAATGTTAATATTACTTCAATAGAAGAAAATATAATCTAATTCCGGTGGATTTACTTGGTGTAGAACGATTTACTGCAATGCCGCATTTCTAACAAATAAACAAAATAACTAAATGCTCTCCACTGGAACTCTCTGGGAGCACAAAAAGTCGATTGCCTTTCTTAGATACAACCTACATATATGCCTGGATACAATAAGACGTCAGTTCTTTGAAAGGGCAAGAAAGAAATCATACATTCGCCTGAATAAAAATCTTCGACGGTCGAATGAAGTGGAAAGAAATGCGTCACCACCTCACCAAGGATTTTGTCATGGCGTAGCGAGTGTCCAACGCGTACCTCCCTCTCATAAACGCAAGCAAACTTCATCAGCATAATAGGACTCCCAGAATAGACCCTCCACATTCCTGTGCAGTCACCATCCGCCCAAAGTCACCTTGAACCAACTGCGACGGTGTTCATCAAGCACCACACCTGAGCTCACACACGCCTGAAGCACCAGCACCGCCCAACACCTCATCACTTGGTCTTCGCCTGACCCTTCACCACAACCTCCAACATCACTCAAACCCAAAAGACCCTGTCACGATTTGCTGCCACATTCGTACGCACGAAACATCACATCATTAATAACTTTTACACAAACTCGACCTCTCAAACCAACACTCCCTCGATCTGAAGCCAGCCTATTCTCAGGTATTATTCTTATCCAACAACCTTGAAATTAAACAATATAATTTCGAATATATATATATATATATATATATATATATATATATATATACAACCATTGAGGAAATAGGGAAGGTACAACATACCCATACGGCCTAATTCACCAGCACTTCCCAGTGTGTTGAACAGATTCCGCGCCTGCGGGGTCATTCAGAAGCCTAATGCACAGCATGGGGGACGCACCTGCTTTAGGACGCTACCTGAATCTGTATCGTCACCTCAATCTCCCAGAGATACTAGCCAGCCACAACGCACACCAGAAGCATCACAATTACTACCACAACCGGTACATTTTCATCTACCAACTATCCACTATCGTCATTTTCACCTTCATTCACCAGGGCACACGAACATAAACAATCATCATTACCACCATCTACAACCACATCCCATTTTAAGGTATACCGATGCCATGCCTTGTCATACCAACCACCACCATCTAAATTTACAACAGCGAACGTATCACGAACCATGACACGAATGAGCATCAAATCGCTTCGAATTTCATCAACACGAACCCTAACCTCGAACCATCAATACCTAAATTTGTACAAAATTCGTTAAAGCACAATTCGCAGGCGAATCACACTCACCACTACACCATGACGAAAGAAAAATAAAAAAAGAGCGGCCGTTGTCCAAATTTGAACGACTAACTCCTAAAATAAGAAGGCGACCTTTACCAAATGCGCTTTCGGCGTCTTCTGAGTGTGGAGACACCACGACCCAAACCTCCCTCACTATCTCAACAGAACACGACCACCTTACAACTCTGGTCTTACAACCCCGGAAATAAATAACCCAAACCATAAATAAGCTATCGCTCATATAAAAGTCAACAAACAAATAAATCACATCCAAGATAGAATCCTCTGTGGCAGGTAGGACCTGTGGGCCCGCCGCGCCGCCAGTTCCCGACCCAAACGATAATGATCACCGACGGGAAGCATCTCAACTTTCCCCCTGAGCTAGCTTCACCCCTCCATCATCGACCTGATCCTGCCCAACGACAACCGACCCCATTCCACTTTCTGGAATGCAGGTGCGAACAATCTACCAAGATCACTTGGTCCATAACTATGCAAACAAGGAGGAAAACAATAAGGAGAAGAGTTTTATCACTTCGTTTTCCAAAGATAATATCACCAATAAACTTGATCGCATCACATTGCCTTTGGGCGTAGTCTACCCATGGCCTCAAAGCTTACAGTATCGTCACCAGCAAGTAACGCAACTTTCATCACATACTCTCGCATTATCATCTTTCCTATGGAGTTCAGCCTACATGTTTCGCTGCGGCCGAAGCCGCCACCTTTGCCTTACGTGTACGGGGAGCTGGGGGAACCGAACCACAGGGGAACATACTCCAGGCCTATGTGGCTTCAAGTTACGAGTTCGGTCTTAGTGGTCCCCTGCAAAACCGATCTATCACCTCGGAAACGATGCAGCCTTTGCACCTCACCACGTCGTGTACATTGCGACGCAATATCATTACATCCAAATACGACTTCCAGTACAAGTATTTATCGATTCATTTTTGGTACGACTTCGGCCTTTTCATTTTCCCCTCTCCTCCCAAAACCGCTCCAAGCCCATCACAAACACTTGAAATACTTAATTACCGCTGTACCATCCGTGGCATTAAAGAAATAATTACCAATTACCCATACATGCATGAACCTCCAGTGAAAACTGATATAATAAACACTCAGGATATCGAACCTAGGGAGTGCTTATTGTCTATATATAAAAAAAAAAGACATCATATTCAGCGTTACTTATTTTCTTGGTGGTTTCACGTTTCTTTGTCAATTTCCCTTCCACCTAAAGCTGCTCAGACACCGGCAAGGAAATCAGAAAGGTGGCAATAGACATGGAACTGCCTAGTGTAGGCCTTATAGCCTCTTGCAGTCTCCTTCATTCTTATGCCCTTATGTTCTTCATCTCCATCTCTTGCCCGATCTAGAAACTGGGTGTCAGCCTATGGGGTATGAACTATAATACAACTTGAAAAAAGCTATTAAAATAATTTGAAACATAAGAAATATTACTACATCCAATTTTCGTTTGAATTTTATTTGGGACATATCAACTATCTATATCACCCAAAACAGCTGAGAACACACTTGCAAATACCAGAATATTACCAAAACCAGTTTTCTATAAAATCTGAATCGAATAAACACATTATCTATTGTGTGAAACAGCGAACAACATTACTTGACTTCTACCATTAAACCCACTGAAAGTTCAATGGCCAACCAACCTGCACTTGCATCCACTAAAGTCTACAACAACCACCTCTCCACGGCGTTCATGCCACCAACCACATCCATGCTGTAACACGCAAAAAGATCCAGTACCCCCAAGCACCACCACAACCACCACCACCACCGCCCCAGACCCAAAATACGGATGCGACTCGACTATAGGTGCTGAACGCTTTTGGAATTCTAATAAGACCGAAGCTGACTAGACAAGCCACCTCCTCCGACGGCGCCGACAAATAATACGGTTTCGGGCAGCAGGCCTACGCAGACTGGCCAAATGCCGGAGGCAAGGTAGGGAAGAAGAGAAAGGAGAAGTCGTCGGGATGGGAACGTCAGCTATGGAAAAAAAAATGTGAGGGAGGGGAAAAATGTTAAAAAATCTCGCACACGTGTGTGTGTGCTTGTAATAATATCCTCTATGAAGGGAGAAACTTTCGGAAAGCCATGATGTACAAAGTGAAAACTGTTGACGACAGTCATCTCAATGTAGTCCAATGCACGATAATACAAGCTATTTATACACAACAACGACGAAAACGACTGTACTCATGTTACTTCATACATTATAATGACAAAGACGGCGATATTTATAAGTCATGACAGACAACAGACGTGTATGAGAAAAGAAAGGAAGAAAGAAAAAAATAATAAGAGGTAGGGTGGCAATTCTTTTTATAAACTAGTTTCTCTAGACACCCAAACTTGGACCCATTGAACAATATACCTATGGAACACTCCTGAGGCACCTGGGCGAGATGCAAAAGAATTGTATATAAAGAGGAGGAATACAATAACTGGAGGAGGATTAAGCAACTGCTACATTTGCTACATAAATACCCACCAGTACAAACGCACACACACACGACTCGTGGCGCAGTGGTAGAATTCCCGGCTGACACTGGCGGTCCGGGTTCGAATCCCGCCCAGGGCTTAAGTAATTTCAGTATCGCTGCGCTGCGGGTCATTACTCCAACCCTCGTGGGCGGGGAGTTGTGTGTGTGTGTGTGTGCGTGTAAGGTCACAGTATTACCCATAGATCGGTCATATGAGTCCAACACGTGATCCAAGACTATGATGATTCACACAGACAAACACACACATTATATATGTATGTATATATATATTTATATATATATATATATATATATATATATATATATATATATATATATATATATATATATGACACACAGGAACCCATAGTCGGAGAAAGAATAAACTTCGAATAAAGAAGAATCCTATATTTCGGCTATCAACTGTAGCCCTCTTCAGGAAAGTACTTTCCTGAAGAGGGCTACAGTTGATAGCCGAAATATAGGATTCTTCTTTATTCGAAGTTTATTCTTTCTCCGACTGTGGGTTCCTGTGTGTCATTTACAAATGTGCTACTACATTTCTGTTTAGAAATATATATACATATATATACACACGCATACATATATACATAATCAAGAGCCCTTTCACCTTCATAAGGTGGATAATATACACTGTAGGCCTATATATATATATATATATATATTATATATATATATATCACATTTCTATGTCAACTTTCCTGAAGAGAGCTATAGCTATTAGCCGAAATATAGAAGCCACACTTTCTTCTAAAGTTTCCTTTTATTCCGACTGTGGGTTCTTCGTGATTTACACACACACACACACACACACACACACACACACACATATATATATATATATATATATATATATATGCAAAACACATGTACGCACACACACGGGATGCTATCCTAGTGGTGTCAGCGACCTCTGGCATCGTTTTTTTCCTGGTCTACCATGAACCTGGGTTCGAATCCCACGGCCACCACCTGCCCTAGTAACCCAAGCACATAGGGCAAAGTTTTGGTCGTACGACATTCTCCAAACTATAAAATTTCATGGTTTAAAATTCATGTATGTCAACTGTCACTTTTTTCCAGATTATCAATGTCGACAGAAAAACGTTGTCATGTATTTACAGGTTGTTTCTACTCTACTACGACGACCGCAAGTAAATTACACAAAACATAATAAACTAAAACAAAATGTTGCAAAATATATTTAAATAAAATATAATAAAGTAAAAAAAAAAAGAGCGAAGCGAAGGAACTAGTGAAACGTAAATACGTGTAAAAAGAGAACGAGAAAGACGATAAGAACGTGGACGACGACGACGATGAGGAGGAGGAGGAGGAGGAGGAGGAGGAGGACAGCAGAAGATATTGAGGAAAAGATGTTGGCAAAGGACTGTGTTTAGTGAGTTCTACAGGGTCCGTCCCTTCCAACATCGACTGACCACGTGATCGCCCCCTCCCCCTCCAGCCTCTCCCCCTCCCCGTAGCCTCCAGAGTTCAGGCAATCGTACCCCGGCACCCAAGCCGCTTTGCTGCTACGTCGACTTCAATGTTATTTTCTTCATTTCCCCCCTTACTTCCTCAACGTACTGGCATGTTATACACATACATCCATATACACAAACTTATTAAACTGAAAACAGACAATATATCCATCCGCATATCTCCTAATCCTGTTTATTACCGCTCGATGAAATTAGGCAAATGCAAACACACGCACAATATTGAATCTAAAACTGCATGACAACTTTTTGTTGGAATTCACCCTTTAGAGAGCAGGATACCTAGTCCCATCCTCCGTCCCGTTTTAGTCCCCTTTTACGACCCGTGTGGGAAATCTCGGTGGCAGTTTTCTTCTCTCCCACCACAGGGTTCGGCGAAAATGGAAATATATATTCAGAGAAGTAGTTCAGGACAGTATCAAGAGTGTGGGGGGAGGGCATCATAACGGAGGGACAGTCGTAGTACAAAAGAAGAGGTGGTCCCACATGTGTCCTCCTTTATATACTATAATTGGGTACATACACACCTCAGCGCAGATAGGCTTCATCACAAACCCATTACTATGACCTCTTGTCAATAATTATTAAGTGCACGTGCGTCACATGAGCAACAGCGTCATGCACGTCCACCGAACACAGCACTTGTGGACCTGTGTACATAAACGCACACAGCGTCACAGCATTGTAAGCAAGTACACAGCCCCGCTATGGCACTGCATCTGAAGTCAGACGAGCACACAACATGGAAGTGTGCATCGTTATGATGGGGAGTGTCATATCATGGACTGTCTTCAGAATGTGGTGCTCGAATTAACTCCAATCGGCTGACGGGCTAGGAATTCCAAGCAAACACGCATGCACGCACGCACACTACAGTACTACTTCAACCTGACAGATCTTCCCGCTAGTACTAAAATTCCTAATGCCCAAAGGTCATCCATATTATTTTTACATTATAACAGGACTTCACTGATTGTTATATATGTCCGTTAATAATATTTCATTTTCTAGTAGGCCTCTACTAGTTGTAACTGAAATTTGTCATTAAAAGTTAAAATATTGCTTGCAGTTCACAGTTGGCTACTGCCACATCACAAATGATGAATCCATAACCAAAAATATATATCATTGAGAATCGAATGCACCTACGAATCTAGGAAATTGATAAACTATACAATACTAAAAGATAAATACACAAAATAAAATGCCGTATATAAAATAAATAAAATAAACATATAAATAAAGCCTTATAACTGAAGAACTATCCTTTGTTAATTTGGTTAAAATTTGGTTCAAAATCTTACTTTGACCAATACCGCGCAATTTACACTAATATGATAGGTATTTATTTTATATTTTTGTTCATATTTAATCCATATTACTTTATGTTAACGCATATAATTATTTTCGTTTCTAATTATCATGGTAATGTGTAAACTTCAAATACCTTTTCGATCTAACCTAATTTACTAATAAATTTCTGTTGAATTGCCCCGTTTGGACGTTACAACTCTACGATAAAATATGATACACCTAACGAGGCATTCTGAACTCTTGCAATGCTAGCGGCAACAATGTTCGTTGCGAAATTTATCGGACATGAGGACAGGAAGTTGTGTTCAGTAAGGAAGATTATATATATATATATATATATATATATATATATATTATATATATATATATATATAATTCTAATAAGCAAAAAAGTGTTGTCGACGCGACTTTGTTCATTTCGGATATCTTATAATATTCTATTCGATTAAATTTAGCACGGCAATATTGTCTCTGCTATTATCAAATACTTGATACTATTGCAATTTGTTTTATCATTTGATATCTAATTCTGCGCATTACATTAGCAAGAGTCTTGCTCTAAGCCGAATAATATAGCCTCACGTTTGCCAGTGGAAAATATAGACACCTTAAAAATAGAGAATGTGCTTTACTTCCCGAGAATCAATTTGTCTACTCAAATTTCTTTAATAAATTCCAAAAATACTACGATTATGTTCCCTGAACTAATAATAATAATAATAAACGATAAAAATATAACTCGCGTTACCCAATATAAAAAATAGCACCTAACGACATCCATAATAAATTCTGTGAGGCAAATCGCCGACTGGACAGAGGCAATATTGAGACGCACCCAGATCCCCCACAAAAAACACTAATGTAGGCGTGCATGCAAGCACAGACCTTGACAAAGCTTCAGCCTAGCAAATGGCCAGATTATAACAAATCCACAGTCATTCTACAGTCCTTGCATGACAATGTGTGTGTGTGTGTGTGTGTGTGTGTGTGTGTGTGTGTGTGTGTGTATGTGTGCGCGCGCGCGCGCATGAATGGGATAAGGAAAACCCATCTCACCAAAGACCGGCTTGTAGAAGTACCGATTTGTGTTCAAAAAGTCAACATACAATATTATATCTCCTATGGTACTGATAGAATCGAAGTCCTGTAGATGTATTCTACACCTGAACATCTCCCCAATGTATAATGCCATACATGCACTGTCATTAACTAAGGCATAAACTTGTGACGACGCTTCAAGGATAGATAATGTGATAGCAGTCTGACAGGCATGAAGTGAACACGTGCACGCCGGAGGCAATAACCCTCCCCACCGTCCCCTCCGACCTCACCACTACTGCTGCCATAACAGAGAATGCAATACCCTATTTCTATTAATGTAAATTAAATCTTTCCATGTCAAAGTAGTCTACAGATATGTTTCCTTGTTTACCAGATATTATGAGCTAGGTTTGAAAGTTAAATGAAGCAAACTTAATTAGAAAATCAAGATAACCTTGAAATGCTCTCTGGTGAGCACTGGCATCACTCCCGCCAAAGCATATATACGAGTCCGCAACACGGAGACGAATTTTATCGATCGAACTGCCTTCAAGAACACATGTGTGCACCATGAGACGTATACTAGTCCGTTTCCCCAGCGGTTCGACGAGACGAGCAATGCTGACGGTTGGTCGGTTAAATTAGACGCCGACTCCGTCACCAAAACCCAGTATTAAAACCCTCCCTAACAGATTTCCAGCCCAAGCCAAGAGATCATCGACGACATGACGCAAGAGTGAAGCGACGCAACTTCAAATCTTCAAGAGATTTGAATGCCAACCTCTAGTGATCCAGTGTTTTCAACGAGAAGAGGTGTGTGTGTGTGTAGTATGTCCATGAGTACCTTCTTTGTGTGTTCATATGAGTATAATACATTTCTCGCTGGTTAAAAAAAATGCATATTCTTTCTGAACTAATCATTATTTTAAGACCCCAAAAGTGCAAATAAAGATAACTACACCCTAATAGCATGTGTTCTCTGCATTTGTGTATGTGTTGCTTTGTTTTTGTTTTCGATCTTCTAACAGTGCAGTGTCTCGACCCACCCGGAGGGCGAGGTGGGACGAGGACAAGCGAGTGTGTGGCTACCCTTCTCCCCCCCCTTATGCTTTGGGCCTTCCCAGGCCATCCAATGCCCACCTATACCATTTCCCTTCACTCGAAACCTATACCATACACCTAAAAGTGAGAAAGTGCTGCGTTCGTCTGAGGTCCCCCCCCCCTCCCCCGCCCTTGGTGTGTGTGACAGCCCAAGGTTCCCTTTGAACAGAGGAAGAGTTCTGTACTAAACACGAACTTAACAGGTGATGATGACAATGGATCGTGACAAGGAAGAACAACATGATGACAATAAAAAGAAAGAGATGGTGAGAAGCACAAGATAATGATGTCAATGAAGAGAACTGGTCAATCATTATGAAAACATGACGATGATGATGTCGAGGAAGATGATGGCTAAGAAGACGATGACGATGTAAAGCAAAATGGCGGTGACAAAGAAGAGAAAGATGATGATGATGCCAAAGAAGAAAATCGATCTAGTGATGACAAGGAAGAGGAAAAACATGACGCACAAGAAGAAGTAGACCAATGAGGAAACGAAATGGAAGAACGAGACGATGAAGATGACGATGAAGAAGAAGGAGATGAAGAAAGATCGCAATGAAAATGAAGAAGACGAAAGAGAAGACGAAAGAGAAGAGGAGGAGGAGGAGGAGAAAGAAGAAACGAGGAAGATGAGAAGGGTCAGGAGTCATTCCAGTAACAGCCAAAAGAGGAACGAGACAGACCTTGGGCACAGCAAACGGAGTGGCGGCGAAGACCTCGGACAGGTCCTGCTGGGAGTGACTACGCGTGAAGATACTCCGGGGGCATGCCGCAACCGCTCCTCCTCCACCTCCCTGCGCCTCGGCGCCGCCACCTCCGCCAGTGCCAGGACTAATGGAAATGATCCTGGTTCCTCCGAGGGCGACGGCGTTCGAGGACGGGGAGGCGACAGCAGCGATCGTAGTAGCTGCGCTGCTGACATTCTGGCCGGCGAGGAGACCCGGCGAGGACTGCACAGGAGACAACTGCTGCTGCTGCTGTACGGAGGCACCTGTCGGGTACTGCGGCGGGAGGGAGGGCGAGGTCGTCTGTGAGCGGACGCGACTAAGACAAGTCGGCGAGTCCGGCAAGATGAACTCGTGGGTTCCTGAAGGAGGCACCGGCGGAGACTGGTGGAGCAGATTCTGACTGAGGGCGTTACTGCTGGTCTGCTGCTGCTGCTGTCGCTGTTTCTCTTCCTGCTGTTGCAACTGCTGCAGTTGTTGTAAATGAACCTGTTGGTGGTGCAGCTGCTGTTGTTGTTGGAGCTGATGTTGCTGTTGGAGCTGTTGTTGTTGTTGCTGTTGTTGTCTTAGCTGGGCCTGCAGGTTCTGGCTGTGGAGGGGGGAGCTGGGAGAGGACGACGACGACAGCGCGAGCGGGGAGGACGCGGTCGGCGGCGTGATCCAAGGCTCTACATCTTGGGGCTGCACCGGCTCCACCTTCGTCGGGTAATGGTGCGGGGATGTCGTGGAGGGCAATGGGCTGCTGATACTCGTGCTGTGGGCCGAGGACGGGAGGATCGAGGAGCTGGTGTCCGTCAAGGGCGAGGGGTCCAAGTCTAGGCTGAAGTCGGTTTCTTCGGGAACAGGGGCTAAGCCTCGACCCGCAAGCATCTCTGCGAGGGAAGAAAACGGAAACTTTTTTGAAATCTAACCGACCCATGTTATTTTCTTTCTCTTTCTTACGGATAAACAAGTCATCTAATCTACTAAATACATTGCTTAGGAGTCCCAAATTACTTACGGTGATGGTAATCCTTGTGACAGCCGGGGTAGGCAGGGTAGCCCGGATATATGTGCATCAGCATCCTGAGGGTCGCATTCAACCTACTCTTAAATTAACTACTGTGCATCGAAATAGTTCAAATTATTAAAAAAAATAGATGTATATGTGTTTGTGACTAGATACGTTCGTTAAAGTACAGACGGCCAAAGGAGAACCTAAGCGGGAGCGAGTGGATCAGAAGTGTTGTCTTTGTTGTGGCAACAGGTGCTTCGCCGAATGAGACGGCTCGGGTGGGCGTTGCTGCCACCGCCAGAGAGGCTCCGTACACTGCTAAACACACAACTCAGTTCGTGCGGCCGACTGGGGCTTCCCCGCCACTCGAAACTGCCCGCCACCGTTTATAGATGAATGTGCGTTTGGAAAACCTAAGCATTTCCAAAAACAACCACTGTATAATGGGAAAAACGACGGATGGAGAAGAACTACTCTGAAACTTTCTCATTGGCTCTCGTATTCTAGACTCGCTCTGATTGGTCCAGGAATCGTACTGCCCGACACGCCTTATCTTTGCACCGACGTCATTGGACCAGAGTTCTACGTTGCCAAAACCTCGAACATTTTTGAATTTCGAGTTACCCACCACGCGTTTCAAATTTTTAGTAACAAGAGGCGATTTTGATGAACTTTTCGACTTTTTTCTTCTTAAAACGAGCATTCTAGAGTAAAGTTCGAAATGAATATACAAATAACATAACATGAACAACGGGTCATCACACCTGACCGTACTGCGAGAAAGACAACAAGCAAATATAGCCTAGGATACGAACAAGAGGAGAGCACGAAGGCAGCAGCGCAAGCAGAGCTCGGCACAGGCCTTCGTAGGAAACATATATTGCGACTGACGACAAATAACAACATTGAGATTTGCCCATTATGTCGAGCTGCCAAGGCCATGGCGGAGGGACCAGACAAGACATACTTGGTTTTCGAGGCTAAGAGCGTTGAAGAAGAAGAAGAAAAAAATCAGGCATATCTGATAACCCAAACTACGCTGTGCAAAGGATATAATGTGTTCAAATGGCGAAGTCTCCGATGGGACTACAAGGGCTGATAAAGATCCGAGACCAACAGGTCATTATCCCAGATCATGCTTCAGGTCAAGTCAATAGAGCAGTTCCAGGTCAACTGGACAAGACTACGGGAGTATTTAACGTCACCCTTCTGGCAGCCGTTAGACAATTTAAACAATTTAATTATGTATGCAACAGTCAAAAGTTAAGGGTGATGTGGGTGGCAACAGTCAAAAGTTAAGGGTGATGTGGGTGGACCTAAGGGTAATGTGGTGAACGAGTGGAAGGAACTGGGTAAAGTGGAAGATGGAAGAAATTGTGAAACAGAAAACGGGGTCGAGTGGAGGTGAGTGTGTGTGTGTGGGGGTTGGAGGAGTATAAGAATGAAGGGGACTGCAAGAGACCTTAAGGCCTACAAGGCCTCTCCGTAAGACACAAAAGATAAAATGAAAGGTAGGAGTTAGGAACCTCAGCTCAAAAGTCTCACAGCAGTAAAGTTAGAAGAAGTGATGTTTGGAAAATGAAGTGGCGAAGAATGGGGGAGATAAAGATCAGAATGGGCAAAATTGTACGGTGAAGTGTACTGAGATGGAAAGGGAATACAAAAAAGGAGGGGCAAAGGAAGTGGAGGATTGTGTGGACGGTGTGGAAGGCAAGAACTGGAAGAGGGAAGTGGTGAAGTGGAAGTGGGGGAGGGGAAAGGACTGTGGATGGGAAGGCTAGGGTGGAAGGGGGAGAAGTGGAAGTAAGAAGGGTGGGGATGGGTAGTGGAATCGATGGGGAGGAGTAGAGGATTGGATGGGGAAGGGTGAAAGTGGGAAGGGGAGGAGGGGTGGTTGGTCATAGGAAGGCGCTGAGATGGGAAGAGATGAGGTGGAGATGGAAAGGGAAGAAGTGACGGGGGAAAGGAAAGTGATGGGAAAGGGAGGGAGATGAGGGGAGGGACAGGGCAGAGATGTGAAGGGGAGGGTAGACATAGGGAGGGCAGAGGAGGTGATGGGAAAGGAAGAATGTTGGGACGGGGATACGTGGAAGTGGAATAGGGAAGCGTGGATGGGGGAAGGGGAGGGGAAGAGCCGAAGGTTGGAAAACGGAAGAGTGGAGGTAGAGAAGATGATGATAATGGTGAGGAAAGAATGAGTGAGGGAGGGAGGGGGTGGTGGTTTAAGCGTAGTGAACGGAGTTGCGGCAGTGTGTGTCCGTGTGTAAGATTCACAATGGTTCACCATGGTCTTGGATCACGCGTTGGACTCGTGATCGACTGCTATTTCCCTCCCGAAAGAGAGCTGAGTTCATTTATGACCGATCTATGGGTAATGTTGTGACCTTACATGCATACACACACCCAACTCCCCACTCACGAGTTGGAGTAACGACTCGCAGCGCAGCGATACTGCGATTATTTCAGCCCTGGGCGGGATTCAAACCCCGACAACCGTAGTGGCGGCTGCAGACGCTACCACTGCGCCACCATGCTAATCGTGTGTGTGTGTGTGTGTGTGTGTGTGTGTGTGTGCGAGATTCACCATGGTTGACCATGGTCTTGGATCACGTGTTGGGCTCGTGATCGAATGCTATTTCCCTCCCGGAAGAGAACTCAGAGCTCATATATGACCGATCTATGGGTAATGCTGTGACCTTACACGCATACACACACCCAACTCCCCACTCACGAGAGTTGGAGTAACGACTCGCAGCGCAGCGATACTGCAATTATTTCAGTCCTGGGCGGGATTCGAACTCGGACAACCGTAGTGGCGGCTGCAGACGCTACCACTGCGCCATGCTAGTCGTTTGTGTGTGTGTGTAAATTCGTACGCATGATACGGCACATAAGCGTGCAAATTATAACATCCATCAAGGGGGGGTCAATAACTGTTGCCTCAAGTTTGACTGATATACCCGCAGTCCCGCACCAGCCGGCAACGGTCCTCACTGGAGAGCAGTGCTGGTCTCTGTGGATAAACTTACACCAGGAGGCACTGAACAAGTGGAAACGTCACTTTTAGTATATACTAATTATATATATATATACATATATATACATATATATATATATATATATACATATATATATATATATCACTTAGACAAAATGTTGTAGCACTTTTGTAAATAATAATCACGAAGAACCCACAGACGGAAGAAAAGGAAACTTTAGAAGAAAGTGTAACTTCTATATTTCGGCTAATAGCTATAGCCCTCTTCAGGAAACAGGGCTATAGCTATTAGCCGAAATATAGAAGTTACACTTTCTTCTAAAGTTTCCTTTTATTCCGACTGTAGGTTCTTCGTTGTTAATATATGTGTATATATATATATATATATATATATATATATATATATACATATATATATATATACACATATATATATATATATATATATATACACATACATATTTGTCTAATTGTATTTACTTCCCTATATTATACAGGGAAAGAGCAACGTTTGTTGGATCCCGTCTCCTACTCTCCAAATATGTGTGTGTGTGTGTGTGTGTGTGTGTGTGTGTGTGTGTGTGTGTGTGTGATCACTCATAAATACATCAAAATCATTTTTGGGAACATCAAATGTTGTCATCGGCTACAATGGTCTGGTACAAGCAAGCATGTGTGATCTACTTTGACATTCCCCTACGAAGGGGTCGCCAACCCAACCCAACCATAACAACATGGGTGCTGCAGACAAGGTCATCATGTTAAGACTTCATATTAAGACATATTAAATTGGACATATTTAGGTTTAAGAAGGAAATACGCAAGAACTGGTTTTTTCAATAGAGTGTTTAACAAATGGAATAAATATGAAAAAAAGCTGAAACTATTGAAAATGGAACTGCTTGGTGTAGGCCTTAGGGTCTCTTGGTCTCCTTCATTCTTATGTTCTTCCTCGAGAAAGCCGAGGGACTGTGAAGGGTGACATAGGAAGTGGGGCGCTGGAGAGGAGTGCCAACGCGATCCTGCCCATATCAAATAAGCAACGAAGGCAGGCAGCGTAGTGTGTTCGTGCGTGCGTGTCTGCATGCGTTCGACTCACATGCACGATAGACTATCGTCGATAGTAATTACAAAATGTTGTCACTAAAAAAGGCGTGCAAGATAACATTATTAAGATATTATGAGTTTTAACGCAGGCGGGTAAATTAATGAATATGATAACAGTGGACATCAATTGCCATCTGCAACCGAACCAGTGACCGAGGAAGTAGTGGCAAGGGCGGGGGTAATAATGGTGGTAGTTGAGGTGCCAGTAGTTGTAGTTGATGATGTGGTTGTTGTTTATTATAGTAGCAGCAATAGCAGCATCAGTGTTGTATCCGCAATACCATCGAGACCGAGTAGGCCGAAGCCAAAACCATAATCGACGACTTCGGACGATTCCCGGGCTGCTGCTGCTGCTGCTGCTGCTGAGGTTCTGTGCCTGCCAATATCCGACTGACTTCTCACATACGTGTATGAGAAATCGTTTAGCTCGGTTCAATATCCTGTGCCAACTCTCTCTCTCTCTCTCTCTCTCTCTCACACACACACGGGACACCACGAGAATAGCTCCTCTTCCCGTAAAATACAACTAGGTAAATACAGACGGTGCTGTGCTACCGTTCTCGATCGCTAATTCAACGATCTGAGTTCGAGTGCATGGGGTGAGAAAATTCAGCATCGCTGCACTACGAGCCGGCACTCCAACTTCGGTGGGCAAGTTGTTAGTGTGTGTGTTAAGTCAATCTATATACTTATGAAATTCTGATCATCTTGTTATCTTGCTTGGTTGAAACCGTCACCCAGCCAATCAGAAGAGATATGACGTCACGACTGAGGACCAGCCAATCAGAAGAGATATGACGTCACGACTGAGGACCAGCCAATCAGAAGAGATATGACGTCACGACTTAGGACCAGCCAATCAGAAGAGATTATAAGAGATATGACGTCACGACTGAGGACCAGCCAATTAGAAGAGACATGACGTCACGACATCCGCTCTGTGGGTCCCAAGGAACCCCAGCGCTGAGCGCGAGACGATACAACTGCTAATTTTCCAATTTTTTAATTTCCAATTTTCCAATTACATATTTTCTGACCATTAATATTTAAAATTTTCATACTCAGTATTTAAAAGCATAGCCAACTCCTGAATTAGCATCTATGAGGCATATTGAGTTCATTAAAATATTACGAACCGTATAAATCATATGATGCATAGTGTTCCAAGCAACATGACGTCACAATTTTCCGATTACATATTTTCTGACCATTAATATATAAAATTTTCATATTCAGTATTTGAAAGTATAGCCAACTCCTGAATTAGCTTCTATGAGGCATAACAAGTTTATTAAAATATTACGAACCATATAAATCATATGATGCGTAGTGTTCCAAGCAACGGCGACATGACGTCACAATCTTCTGATTCCAAGATTGAAAATTGTTTTATCTGAAGGAGACAATATTCCGTTTGCAAGAATTCAGTTTCCAATTCAATCAGCGTTTACCATGACCATTCATAAGGCTCAAAAGACTTTTCAGAAAGTTTTAGTTTACATAGAGTTCCCGACAAACCTGTATTTCAGTATGGACGATTATATGTTGCGCTGAGTCGAGTTAAACAAAAGGAAAATATCAAAGTGTTTTTAAATCATTCAAATTGCACAAAGAATGTTGTAATTATGAGCATTGTCTTAATAAATATTTTATTGACCATTTTATTAACAACGTATCATTTAAGATTTCATTTGACCCAACAGGTCACGGGTGGTCTAGTTTTACCTATACATCGGACCATGCATAAGCTCCGAGCTCTCATTCGGGAGTGTAATGATTTCAATCACGAGTCCAACACGTGATCCAAGACTGTGGTGAATCCGACACAGGCTCAATCCAGCGACCAAATTGTTTGGTAATTTTGCAAATAAAGCGTAGTTGAAAGAATGACGAGCAAGAGGTGACTTAATTATAATGTTGACGTTAAAGTGAAAGATTAAAAAATAAAAAGGAGATCTCATGGAATCAAGTTTTAAAAAAGAATGTCTATCAGAAATAAGAGCTTTCTGTACAGATCCGCCTGGAATATCTGATAATAAAAAAAAAACCTACGTCAGGAGGCGCTGAGTAGCTGCGGCCTAAGCCGTTACTTTTGCCCTATTGTGCGCGGGATTCGAACCCACAACTAATCAAATGCGATACCAGCACGCTTCCGATATCCTCACCAGCTCACCGCAGGGAATACAACTGCTGACTTAATTCAAGGATGTCTTGTCCTGTATCCCAGGTCACGAGTATATCTTCTGTATATTACAAGGTAAGCAAAAAACACACGCTGTTGTATATGTTGTATTCCACGGGGGTGTTGTATGTTCTATCCTTCCTGTTTCACTAAACTTTCCAAACTACATACACAATCTAACCCTAGTGAGTTTGGCAAAATGCAATTGACCAAAGATTAGGCGAAATGAAACGTGATTTGGCAAAATATAATTTTGGCGAAAAATAAACTGTTTTGTTAATCTCCACATATTTTATTTTTCCTCTCTCTCCAACTGCCAAGTCTGTTGATCTCCGTAGCCCGCCACCCCAAAGGAAGATCGGTATTGAAAGTACATAACGGTCTTCCTTTTGAGATTCGAACTCACCCTTTACATTTTGAGACCCGAGTTCAATCCCCAACGGCTACAAGTGATTCACCCACCCTGATTGTTCGACTTGTTACTTGCATCGATTTCTTGGGATGTGCAAAGCCCCCACATTGTTTTCTTTTCTTTTTAGCATTTTTTTCTCATACTCCTTTTGTTTAAGTCGTAGTATAAATAAACAGATGCGTCTTCATCTTTTTAAACGTTGCTTTACTGCCAATACTCTGTCATCAGACAGCCTGTTATACTAAAGCTAATTATTTCCGGGACCCATTACCGCCCTTGAATGAATAAAAATTAATAAATAAAATAAAATAAAAAACACTCGCCCACCCTGCATTTGTATATAGTATATAAAATCCTAAGAATGTTACTCGTTTTATACATTGGACAGCAATTGGGTGGGATGAAGTGTATTTCTGTCGAACACAAAAATAAATACACGAATAAACAAATAAACATACAAATACATAAATTAACAAATACATAAATAAGAAAAATGTAAATAAATAAATCATACATATGTAACATGTATACATTTAAAATATATGCGTTCAAATAAATGTTCGACTTGTCAACGATCCCCGGCCATCTCCATTTTCTTTCTTGAGTTCAAACTCAAAACCACACTTCGAATTTTCTTAATTCTTAAGCGTCGTTTACACGGCGCTGCTTCCATTCGCTTTGAACAAGCATTTTTAATTTACTAGCGACTTAAATCAAGAATTCGTAGCGTCTGTTTGACGCGCGTCTACCGTTTCAGCGGCGAATAAAGAAACTAGCGACTAGTGCCAACAGAAGCGCCGTGTAGACGGCCTTTAAACTACAAATGATATCTCCATCCTAATATATAAACTGTACTCGTGATCTACAGCTATCACCCTTGTGGATGAGACCTCAGAGCTAATATATTTCCCGACCTACAGTATGTGTGTGGGAGAGAGGAGAGAGTCTGTTGCTATGTAGAGCAGAGCGTCGTCTAGCCACTTTAGCCAGCCTGGGCTCCAAGCGACGTGATAAGACTGGGGCATTAGCAGCGGAAGCAACATCCGACATCCGACACTACAAGCGTCCTTAATCAACAATCAAAAATACCGTCAATTTTTTTTCGTCGGAATAATAATTCTTACGTACTACAATATATATATATATAATATATATATATATATATATATATATTATATATATATATACACATATACACATATATATATATATATACATATATGTATATATATAAATATGTATGTGTATATATACATATGTATATATATATTCATATATATACATATAAGTATACAGTATATACATATAAATATATATATATATATATACATATAAATATACAGTATATACATATAAATATATATGTATATATATACATATAAATATACATATACATATATATATACATACATATATATTCATATATATACATATACATACATATATATTCATATATATACATACATATATATTCATATATATACATACATATATATTCATATATATACATACATATATATATATATATATATACATATGTATATACATACATATATATATACACACACACACACACACATATATATATATATATACATACTATAGCGTGAGGTCTACCGCGGGACCGTGACGGAGCCCTCACCTATTCTTCAAACATGTGTCTTGCCCAAATACATAAAATCGTAACCTGTCCACGTGACCTGACCTGACCTAACCTAAACTAACCCATTTGTGTCATTCTTAGAGGATGTGCGAAGTGTGTATCGCTAGAATGAATGTATGGAAATATATGATAACATGTTTATTTTTACATTTCTTCCTTTAATATGAATGTAACTAGAAATCCAATTATCTAAGTCATTCCTAGGATATGTACAAAATGTGTTTATCGCTAAAAATAAATGTAAGGAAATGGTAAACCTCACGCTATAGTGCTAACGGGAGGTAGATCTCACGCTATAGTAGCACACACACACACACACATATATATATATATATATATATATAATCGTACTAACAATAAACAGAACTGGAGCAACTCAACCCAGTGGGTAATAAATAATAAAATGCAGTCAATAGCCTCTGTGCTCATCTAGCCTGGGCAAGTGTGAGATGGAGGGTGGGAGGGAATAGGAGAGAGTGAGGTGAGAGATATGGGGAGGGGAAAGAGAGGAGGGAAGGTGGGACGAGGGAAGGAGATGGAAATAAGGAAGGGGAGAGAGGGAGAGGGTGGGAGGAAGGTGAGGGGGAGACAGATAGGAGGGAATATATATATATATATATATATATATATATATATATATATATATATATACATATACATACATATATATATATATATATATATATATATATATATATATATATGGGAAAGGTGGAGGGGGAAACACGGGTCTTAATTTGAATATCGAGATTATTCCTGACCGGTTTCGCTTACAATAGCTTCTTCAGAAGTGTTATTCTGGGTCGGAGTTGGCGGTGTATATAGTGAGCCAGGTCCACGTTCCCTCCTTGCGGAAAGGTCCTGGCTCACTATATACACCGTTAACTACGACCCAGAATAACACTCCTCTGATGAAGCTATTGTACGCGAAACCGGTCAGGAATAAACTCGATATTCAGATAAAGACCCGTGTTTCCCCATCCACCTTTCCCATAATTTGTCCCAATGTCTCTACATACATACTGTATATATATATATATATATATATATATATATATATATATATATATGTGTGTGTGTGTGTGTGTGTGTGTGTATTATTTCCTGTTCATAAATCTTAAACATCTGTCTCGCATGTAAAGTATAAAAAATACATGTTGAGAAATAAAAAAAAACTTTCTTTTCAGATTTGCATTTTCTTTCAGTTCTCCAAACATATGACATACTGAATATTACACCATGGGTAAGCATTTGGTCCATAATATTTCCAACCTACTCATAAACAAATAAATAAACGTATGACTAAATAAACCATATAAAACAACACAAATTAGAATATATACTTTGCATTTCGTGGAAATACTACAGTTTGTTTTCAACAAGTCACCCGTTATGACGTCAAGTCGGTGATACTATAATTATAACTGCACACTTGTGGTGGATGATTAACTTGTTTGTAAGTCAGATTAATTATCGATAATATACACAACGATATATTAAAATGCTTGGACAAGCATATCTGGTCAAATGACTCATTGTTATTTTGCTTAATTACGTTAATATTGTGGATTGCTTCTATACTTATGGATTATCTCGCGACGCTGCCGTGCTATATTTCATACGTTGGTTTAGTTATGAATAGGTGATATGTGCAAACTTTGTACGTGTGAATATATATATATATATACATATATATATATATATATATGTGTGTGTGTGTGTGTGTGTGTGTGTGTGTGTGTGTGTATACATACACACCCACACCAGGGCTGTACCCTGTAGGGTGGTAGGGAGGACAACTGCCCCCCCCCCCCCCGGCGACTTTTTTTGATTTATTATTATTATTTTTTTTAACTTCCACATTACCTGGTAACTACCTCCATCAATCTGATGGGGGTAATTACCCCCGTAACCCTACCCCCAGACGCTATAAACTTCTGCGCTTTAATACGTCTGTGAGCCTAACGGTCAACTGTCCGGACTTCCAAGGAGAATAGTTCCAAGATTCGAATCCTAACGGGTCGAGCAACGTTTCGTAACTCACAAAGGTTGCAAACCTGATCATATATAAAACATCGATTTACAAACATACTCGAGCAAGCATGCGCGCATATATCATCCACAACAGTTTACTCAGCATTTTATTCTGGATAAAACAAGACTTTTTTATTCATCTCCAATCATTATAATGGACAAAACGAACAATTAAACATGCAAACATTTATGTCTATCCTTCCTCTCTGCTGGCCTTGTCTTTCGTTTTTGCCACATATATGGCTCCATGTCTTCAGCGCGAAGTTGTCCCTAAGGAAGGAATAGCTAATTTTCGTTAAGATACTAACACCACGCACACTTATGACTCACATATTGAATCACGTGCTGGGCTCGTGATCGACAACAAATACCCTCCCAGACGAGAGCCAATATCTGAATCCCGAGAAAACCAACGGCAACTTGACTGTAGAATAACTGTGCTGTAAATGATAATTCGATTTAACATCGCGAATTTCCCCCTATCCGGGGGCTAGGACGGTGCTCCTTACTGAGGGCTTTGTAGCCTGGAATTTGATGAACTAACCCGCTGGCAGAGGTTTCAGCCAAAAACAACATCAAATCAATCAAACAACTGTTACCCCAGGTCTCATTTGCAGAAGACTCACAGCCTTCTGGTAACCTGCAACAGCATTGGGGCATGACCATAAGTCACTTAAAGAAGAGATACTATGTTGTCTGGGAATTGTTAGTGTAAGGCATTACTGTACGAGGTGTTGTGTATCCTCTGTGTGGTGACTGGATCTAAGGCATAAGAATGACAGCTCAGGAGTATGTTGTACTATCAATCCATTGCCTCCGGTCTCTGATGCAAAGACCTGTGGCCTCCAGGAAACCAGGAACAGCCTTCAAGTTGTATTATAATGTCCCAAACTATCTCTTTCCAGGGAACAACATAAAGCATCTTCAATGAGTTACTTGCGGGCTAAACCCATGGGCAAAGCCACTTTCCTGGTGGACACAGGCCTCCTGAAAAAGGGAGCTATGTCAGCAGATTGATTGGCAGACATCTCTGCAAGATCTCTGCACTAAGGGAGGATGATCCCTTTACCAGTAGGTATTCAGTCAATCAATCTGTTGCCTCTGGTCTCTCTTGTTATAAGTAATAACGGTAGGCATTACTTAAAGTATACTTTTGTCTTGTGCCACAAGATTTTACTCAATTGTTTCCCATCTGTCCTACAATAACAACACTCACATTTCATAATTTCACTACCATCAGACACAACCGGACTGATGGCAATGGTGGTAGACTCATCACCCTGATCCACCAGTCCAGCTGCTTTGTTTACATAAAGTGCCACTACCAACAAAACCATCCTTCCTACTACAGACAGCACCACTGAATCTAAATCAATCCAAATCTGAACAAGCAACAAATCCACAATGACAATATTTACATGTACATCCCCCCAGTGCCAAATATCTTTAGGAATAACCTTATCCTGGGTGATGACTCCAATGCAAAGTTGTTAGCCTAGTATGTTATCATCCCCAATACAGACAGAGGGTATGATCCACAAACACAACTTGAGTCACTGATCATAATGAACAACACCCATAATCACACACACATCCCCCATCAAGCCCTCTGCACTCCCTCCTCTACTGACATCACCTTCTGTTCCCCCTGCCTAACCTGAACAACTTTATGAAAATTAATTTAAGCCCTCAGATCTGACCACCTTCTAATCGTCATCAAAACACAATGAATCCTAGTTGGCCACAGACAGCAATTACAAGAGAGCACACTGGGAAGCTTTTACTGAAGAGACAGAACAATAATTTGAGACACAAAATGGTACATCAATCACAGATATAGATGCTGTTATGCACACTTTCATTACAGTCATACAAAGTGCACAAAAGAAATGCATCCCCAGAGGCAACAGAAAATCACACAACCCCAATTTCACATCACAAATCCAAGGCCTAATCAGACAATGCTATACACTTAAACACAATTCCCCAACATCTAACCATCAGAACATAGCAGACCAAATACAAGCACTAAACACCGAAATTAATGACAAAATACATGAACAAAAAACACAAAATTGGCAAACCTTTGTCAACACAATCATGAAACAAACACCAGAAAACTGTACAAGACACTTAATGGCATTACCTAATCCAAAAGTAACACAGCACGCTCTCACACAGCAATAACTGCAACAAAAGTCAACTTACCCTCAAACAGACAAGCAAACACACTCATAAATCATTTTGCACAGACAAGCCACCCTCCACAGTGATGACCGATGGATCATTCAATGTAAGAAAGACTTCCCAACAAATCCAGGCTACACACCCTTCATAGACAGCCAGATGAAACATATAATCCATAACATCAAGCACTCATCTCCCTGTGGACCTAACAATATAAGTAATATCCACCTATAACACACTGGACCACAAGGCATACATGTACTCACCAACATAGCAAACTACAGCAATTAACACAACCTGACATCTGTATGGGAAAATCATACCCATCCTCAAACCCAATAAAGATCCAACAGTTCCTTTATCACACTTCTCTGCACCCTCTCCAAAGTCATATCCTCTTACAACTTATTACACTACATAGCCCCTTGCTGAATCACATGGTTTCAAAGCACTACACTACACTCCACAAACACTCTTCTGATAAACCTCACGCAAAGAGTTTTTGATGGCATCAATTCTGATAAGCCCCCACACAGAACACTACTCATAACACTAGACAGTGGTACAACTTTTGATACCAACCCCTGTCACAATCTCACACACAAAATATACAACAGACATGCACAATAATACCAAAAGATGGCTGGTCAATTATCTGGCAGGTAGAAATGCCTATTTGTCATATAATGACCAATCATCTCACACCAGAAACTTTAAGAGTGGAGCACCACACTCTTTAATCCATACATGCACAAAATACCCACACCTGACACCTCAGATATACAAATCTCTTCTTATGCAGATGACATAACAATTACATGCATGCACTGTAACACAGACAAAGATGCAGAAATACTACTAACATACCCCAAAACACTCAATACCTGGTTCACTACAAATAGACTCAAAATAGCCCCAACCAAATCTATAGCCAAACAGACAAACACCCATAATTCTTGGCATAACATACAATACATCCATGTCATTCAAACAACACATCACAAAAATAAGGACTAAATGCATGACTTAATGTGCTTAAATAAATCGCAGGAACAACATTTGGACAAAACAATTAAGTTAATACTACAGTACACAAACAATGCATATGCTCAGTGATGAATTATGAGAGCCCCACATGGGCCTCTAATCTCACTAAGACACACCACAACACCCTTCAGACTATACAAAACAAAGCCCTAAATACAATTACAGATTGCACAAATACAATACCTATGGACCATTTACACCATGAAATGAAAGTCCTCAAAGTCAAGGATCACCTTGATATGAGAAGCACACAAACATTTGCTGCAGCCTCCACAAACACAGCACACCCACTACACTACAAGGCAAAACACCCCCACACCAACAAACATCAAAACAACACCCAAATACCTATATTACCCACAAATACTCTCTTCTGTTCCTCCACAAGCACCAAACACTGGCCTGCAGAAACACATCCATAATCATATCACTCACTGCTCTATTGACAAACTGAAAGACAATACATTGCAGCACGCCAGGACCCCTAATATTCATCCTTCTGAATCCTCTCACCCCTGAAAGGACAGAGGCCACCCAGCCAGACTGTGATGTGGCCACCATCCAGCCTTTCTAAGCTACTATAAGATGCTGGATGACTGAATTGCAGACAACTGCCCAGGATGTAACACTTCACCCCATACTATACAACACATTATGGAAAACTGCATTGTACAGACTATGCACTCCAACAACACAACTTATACTCTATAAGGGATTTGTGTGAAAACCCCATTCCAACAATGGCATTCCTCAGGGAGATGTGACAGCTTGGTCAGAGTCTAGGGAATGACAATAACAATGATGGAAGAAAGAAAAAGAAAGAAAGAAAGAAAAAAAAAGAAAAAAAAAAATATATATATATATATATATATATATATATAATACATGCATATACCAAAGGCTTTTTCCCCCTTACAAGGGAGGTAGCCATACATCTGCAATACCTCCCAATATGCCTTCCTGTCTACCCTGTCATAAGCCTTTTCCAGATCCATAAAACCCTCCCCCATAAAAACACCCTTACCTTTTCCTATAGCTTTCTCACATATCTGTCTTACCACAAAAATCTGATCTATGCAACCTCTAACTGTCCTAAACCCACACTGTTCCTCACCAATTACTTCTTCTGTTCCTCTCCTAATCCTCTCAATCAAGACCCCTTCCATAAGCCTTCCCAACTACACTTAACAAGCTGATCCCTCTGAAACTACTACACTCACACTTGTCCACATTTCCCTTGTAAAATGGAACTATACAGGCACTCCTCCAGCCCTCCAGCACGCTACCCTCTCTTAAACAAACATTAAATAACCTCACCAGCCTGTTCACCATCACTGTAGCTTTTTTTTCAGACATTCTGCATGACATCCATCCAGACCAGCCTTATCTGCTCTCCTCATCTTAACAACTGCCTTCACTTCATCTTTCCTTATTTCTCCTCCATTTTCTTCCCTCATCATGGTCATTTTCTTAGCACTTCCCACTGCACTTACCTTTCCCTCCCTATCCTCCTTCACATTTAGCAACTTCCTAAAATACTATGCTCATCTTCCTCTTACTCCCTTCTCTTCCCTTGTCATCTCTCCATCTGCACCTTTTACCTTTTCTTCTCTACTTGAGTCACCTCCTCTTCCTCTCTCAATTTCTTTCCAAAACATTTTTTTATTACTTTAAAATTTTTCTGTCATACTCTTACCCAATTTCACATCTGCTCTCCTCTTTGCCTCCTTTATCTTATGCTTTACTTCTCTTCTCTTTTCTTTGTACCTCTCATATGATTCTCTCATCCTATTTTGTAACCAATCTATGAAAGCTCATTTCTTCTCTTCTACACCCTTCTTGGCTTCCTCATCCCACCACTCACTACCCTTCCTTCTATTTCCTCCTATCTTCCTTGTTCCACACACCATCTGTGCACACCTTGTGACTCCCTCCTTCAACCATCCCCATTCCTCCTCCACTCCTCTTTCTGCTCTATCCTTCACTCTCTCAGCTTCTTCTTGTACTTCTTTTTTTTTTTCGCATTTAAGCAGTTCGCTTTAAGTACCTCCCTACCTTCTGCCCTTTTCCTCTTTCTCCACCTATTTTCCACTCTCAATTTACCTTCCACCAGAAAATTATCCTTCTTCCACTCTCTCCCCTTAGAACATGTACATCCTTAACTCTTCCTACCATACTCCTGGTCACCACTATATTAACACTATCTGCCACCCTTCCATCCACCACCCTCTCCCGTGTGTACTTATGTTTGACTTTCTTCCTAAACACTGTGTTTGCTATCAACTCTCTAGGCTCATCTCCACCATCAACTCTCCACTATGATTTTTTCCTGGAACTCCACACTTCCCAATCACTCTGTCTATTGGTTCATTTCCTACCCTACCATTAAGGTCTCCCAATACTACTACAATGACATTTCTCCCTAATCCCCCTATGCACACATTTACATCTATCCAAAAAGCCTCCCTTTCCTCTACACTCTTCTCACAACAAAGCCCATATGCACTTTCAAAAACCCACATCTTCCTTCCCAGTTTCACCTTTATCCACATTAATCTTGAAACCTCCTTCCACTCCACTACACACTTACCTATCTCTTCACTTACTAGTAAAGCCACCCCTTCTCTCCCTTGTCTTCTCTTCACTCCTGAGAACCTTCCAACTACACTTCCAAACTCACACTCACCCCTCCCTCTCAACTTAGTTTCACTCAATGCCAACACATCCATCTTTCTTCTCACAAACATATTGCCTATCTCTTCCTTTTTACTCTCATCTGTACCACATCCATGCAGATTAAAAGACCCAAACCTTAGGGTACTGATTGGAAAACTCCTACACTCTCTTATGCCTTTACTTATTTTTAGGAATGTCCCCTTTGAGGCTACAGGGAGGATGCATAGTCCTATCCCCGTTCCGTTTTTTGTCGCCTCGTTTGACTCAAGTGGGAAGACTGGGAAGACTTGGTGGCAGTATTCTTTTCTCCCACCACAAAAAAAAAAAAAAAAAAAATTAACGGAGGGACAGTCGTAGTATAATAAAGTATCATTTCTCTATGAACACAGATTTCTTTTATCACAGACAAAATGATGTGTGTCTCTGGTCTGTAGGGGCACCCAATATAGACCTAAAGTAACAGCTGCATACAGCTTACCCACAATAACATGCAGCCAGACGGGTATTGGCATTGGGGGTGGGGGTGCGAGGAATATATATATGATTAAATAACTAAATAAATAAATAAAAATTCTATTCAGCTGTGAGGTTATCACCTGCAAGACAAACGTTTACAAGTACAGAAAGATATCCTGTGCAATATCCATAATACCTATCTGCTAGTTCTGGCCTTCCTCAATCTCCCATTGAAGGTCAACAACCTACATATAACATCCCTTGAACAGTCTTGATGTCTGACTTGATAAGAAAGTAAGATTACCAAGTCATCAAGGTTACGTTAGGTTAGTCTTTTTTATAGCAAGAAATTCGGCTTCTGTGCTGTACTGTGCATTGTAATTCACCATGGTTTTAGATCATGTGCTGGACTCATGATCAAGAGCTATTACTCTCCTAGATGGGAGCTTGGAGTTCATATTATATGAACACACACACACACACACACACACACACACATATATATATATATATATTACATATTTAGTGTGTATCTGTTTATGCATACATGTCTATGTGCGTACATACACATGAACACATGTCACACGTGGGGTGGGGTGGGCTCGCTGATAAGCATAAGTAACCTTTGCACTGTCTAAGTGTCAACCTCTCAGTTTAATTTTTTTTTTTTTCTTAACTTGTACCCAGTTACCAACAAAATGAGGTAGCTCAGCATGGAAGAGGAACATCATCCCTTTCACTCCTTCCTGCTTCATCAAAGTTGAAATTGCACTTGTATTGAAAGATGACTTAAGAAGGATGTCAGATGACAAGTGAATTTGATATAATTTACTGAAGGATAAATTGAAAATAAATGTCTCCATGAGTAAAGCAATAGATCCACAGGTGACAATATGGTGGGTGACAAAGTGTGTTGGAGAAGAATGATCAGACTAAGGCATTTGTTCCAAGAGATATGTATGTATATATCAGTGGCCTTTCCTCTCTGTATGGAAGGTCATCAAGTTAAAGCATGTCTGGTTCTTCACTATGATCAATAAATCAATCCACTGTCCCAGTTCTCTTACAATAGACACAGCCTCTCAGTAAACCAGTCATATTCCATAAGTCTTCAGTGAAGTAAGTGAAAACTTGTCTTCATTGGGTAGCCACGAAGGAGGTAGAAGAAACATGTTCAGTTGAGTAGAAAAATTCACAAACTACAGCAAATGGGGTTGCTTAGAACAAAACCTCTTGATAGCAAACTTTTCTCCAGATTGAACTTGATCTTGGCTGAATTGGTTGATTATATCAAGAATGTATTGCATACAAACCAGTGTCAGTATAAGAGAAAATATTTTGCATGAACAAATAGATTATAACCATTCTTTCCAACATACCATTACATGAAGAAGCAAAGCTCTGCATTATACATTATGAAAACCTGTTCACCCAACAAAGCTCAGCATTATACATTATGAAAACCAGTTCACCCAACAACCAACAGAATACCTTCAGCTACTGAGAGAAAGGATGATGCACATGACAACCTCTTTCATTACATATAATTATTGCCCCCCTACCCCCACCCGCAACCTTAAAGTAATCCAAGATGCATGTATGTGAAGGTATGTTGATAATTTTGGTAACCTGTGTTGCCACCGTTATCAATACCCTGATGGGCATATTTTCAGGCAACTTCATTTTATTGAAATGGTAAACACAATGCATAATTGACATATATTGACATCTTGTATACATAATGCAGATATACATAACAAGTAATGTGTACGGTTTCAGGGTGATGGGCTAAAAATATCTATCTATACACCGAGATATTTTTTTCCCCTTATAGGATGGTAATCAGTCAAGGCATGCACCCACTCCCTCCCAGTCCATTCTCATCCACCACCCATTGTTTTACTCTCATCTCAGCTCCTTGTGGATGAAAGATCATCCCAGTCTCCTACCCACTTCCCAGGTCAGATGCAATGCAGCAAGACACAGCACATCCATAGAAGGGCTGCTTAATTTACATGACAACCTTCCCTCCTCATTAGGGCTGCATCAAAATATCATCCATTCTCCATTCACCTCTATCCCAAGCCCTCTCCCTTCCTTGCTCATAAGACATTCCCCTCATGTTCAAAACCTTATCCATCCATCTCATACTTGGTTGTCTCCACAAGCTCGCTCCATCCACCTCTGCTTTCCACACTCTTTTTCTTAATCTTTCTTCACTCATTCTTTCTGTGTGCCTAAACCATCTCAATAATATTTCTTCAGCCCTATCTCCATTGCAGCTTAGTGATGTAAGCTGTCAAACTCTAAACACTCCTATTTCAAAAGACTTTTTGGCATATCCATCCTTTGTATCATTGGTACTTTACATAAGTACTTATTCATAAAAGTCTGGTTGTTTTCAGATTAGTATGGTTGAAAGTTGTGATCATCAAAGATTTCTTTTCCATGGACTGGGTACAAGCAAAAATTCAGTAAGTAGAAATATAAAAGCATATTAGATATGATGTTTGTTATTAAGATAAAGCAGGAGAGAGAAATAAACAAAGCATAGAAGGAAATCAATCAATCAGTCTGTTGCCTTGAATCTCTCCTGTGACCCATGGAAAGAACAGATGAAACCAAAAGAACCAAGTTAGAGCATAAGAGAGAATCAAAAAGAAAAAGAGACAGAGATAACATTAATATTTTTGTCAGCACAAACTAAATGCTTCCCTAGAGGACAATACTGCACCAAAGAGAAGTCAAGAGGGACCAAAGACAAATAAATCTTTGTGGTGGTCCTGCAAGATGGACAGCACAGCTTCCATTTTCAAAACCTGTTAAGCCCCTCATCTCCTGCAGGAGATGTAGCCCTGAGGGGTGACATTCAAGTCTTCAGACTGGGTACAAGATCTCCCTCTATCAAATTAACTGTATTTTTTACACCTTTCCACACATGGATAAGTGACAACTGGTGACTGTTCCCCTCCTACTAATTTTAGCTGGTGATACAGAAACAGCCTCACATCTATACAAAACAGACAACAGTTTAGAATTTATTCTTGGAGAAATCTGTGGATGGGCCAAAGGACTAATGACAGCCAGTGTGGGGCTGTGGGTATTCCACTTAGTGACACTCAATTCCATTATTATTATCATTATTAGAAGATAGGTTTTCGGAGAGCAGGATACCCAGTCCCATCACTCCATTCCACTTTAGCTGCCTTTTATGACCCACAGAGGAAACACATACATACATATACCAAAGGCTTTTTCCCCCTTACACGGGGGGGTAGCCAAAAAGAAAAAGGCATAGAAACCACTCCCACCCATTCCATTTCCTATATATTCCACTCCCCTCTACCCTCCTATCTTGGCACCTTCTGGATGACGGGTCATCCCTGCATCACTCTCCACAGGGGAAACATGGTGGCAGAATATATTCTTCCCCCTACCACAGGTTAAAGTGGGTGGGAGACAGAGATGACCATTCATGCATGAGGAACTAAGATGAGAAGAAAGCAAGGGTGGTGGGTGGGAGTGGAAAGGATGGGAGTGAGTGTATACCTTTTGACTTAGCTACCCCCCTTCTATGGGGGAAAGTGCCCTTGGTATATATATATATATATATATATATGTGTGTATATATATATATATATATATATATATATATACATGCATACATACATATACCAAGGGCTTTTTTTCCCCCTTACAAGGGAGGTAGCCAAAGTCAAAAGCATAAATCCACTCCTGCCTATTCCATCCCCTCATACTCCACTCCCATTCACCACCCCTCCCTCCCTCTTTTATTGGCTCCCCCTGGATGATGGGCCATATCTGCATCATTCTTATTAAACTTTGAAAGGAATAAAAAGATGTTTTAGAAGGAAGTTAAGAAAGGAATAGGAGGTGATTGAGGCAGAGGAAAAGGTAAAAGGGGCAGATGGACAGATGTTAATGGAAGTGGAGGTGGTTAAGGGGAAGATGGGGAGAGTATTTCAGAGAGCTGATGAATGTGGAGGAGAATAGGGAGAGATGGATTGTAGCAGAGGGAGGTGCTTGGAAAATTAAGGTTATGATGATTTTTTTAACATCATTAACTGCCCTCTATCAGGTGGCTAGGATGGTGCCGCTTACAAAGGACTCTGTAGTGTGGTATTTAATGAACCATGCCCTTGGTCAACCTTGTGGCATCAGTGTCTTAACTAGCATCACCCTGACCTCCACCATAAGTAGAGACAGTCTAACCCATTCACCCAGAGAACATCCAAGAAAATGATGGTGATAGGAGAGGAAAATGGAAATGGTATAAGAAAAGATGAGGTACAAGAAGCTTTGAAAATAATGAGAACTGGTAAGGCACCTGGGCTGGATAGGTGTCATGTGGAGTGTCTGATGAGGGGAGGTACACTTACAGTGGACTGGTTAACAAGAGTGTTTAAAGTTAATCTAAAGGAGGGGAGAGTGCTGGAGGATTGGAAAAGTGCCTGCATAGTTCCACTTTATAAAGGAAAAGGGGACAAATGTTTTTGTTTTAGAGGGATCAGTTTGTTGAGAGTAGTTGGAAAGGCTCATGGGAGGGTTTTAACTGAGAGGATTAGGAGAGGTAAATGTAGGTAAAATGTGACGAGATGTACAGCAAGTTGGAAGTAGGTCCTAAGGATATCAGCATTTTTTTCTTTTTTTTTCAAAAACCTGTGGAAAAATAATCTGAAGTACTGTATGCACAACATACTGGTGAAGTAAGAGTGTCTTATGACATCATTTACTACTTCTAATTAATTTTCTAAAAAAGTATTTTGAGCAGGTGATGTCCCTATTTAAAGGGATGTGGCATAAGACTAGCTTTCTAATTGACATTTACATTTGATCTTTTTCTTATTTTCATAGAATTTTAGAAGGTTATATCATATGTCTGTCAATATATATAGACAGTGAGATATGAAGACAAGAAATGGGAAGTAACAATTCAATGTGTATGGCTCAAGTGTTGCTGTTTACACTTTTTTTTTTCCATACTATTACGTAACTATGGACTGTGTTGAATGCTGTAAAGTGGCTTATTCCTGGTGAAACAAAATCTCAACATGAATCTCTGTTTCTGTAATACCCCAGGGGTAATACCCTGGTAAAAGCCAATGACAATTTTGGGGTAATGTAATATAAATGTGAAAAATATTACTTACAAAACACTGCACTTTATTTATGATATCTAGTTTATCAGTATCTCTGCAGTTTTCATCTATATTGCTAATAATATTTTCATACAGACGGTGACTTTTTTACCTATCTTTACAGCTCAATATCTTGGTAACATTATTTTTGTTACATTTGTGTTTATAACTCAGAAACACCTTTTCTTTTTTAGCAAAATTTGGGTGCTTACAAAGAAAAATCTAGTATGGTATAACTTTTAGACTTTGAATAATAATTTAACAAGATAATTTTTATCAAAGCTTCTAGTTTTCTATTAAAAAAATCAAGTTCTATTAGTTACCAAGATATAAGAAAAATGAAACATCACATGATTTAATTTTTTGTATTTTTCAATGGATTTCCATAAGAGTTGGCAAAGATAATTCTTACACTCTCTACCATTTAAGAAAAGAAAAGAAAAGAAAAGAAAAGAGTCTAGCTTAATTATTCTGATATACGTGTACCAATGTCCTTAATTAAAGGATAGAGGCTGGAGGGAGTGGATAGTTCTAAGTGCTTGGAGTTGCATGTGGCAAGAAATGAGGTGAAGGTACCGGTAATCTTTATATTGAGAGAAGCATGCAAATGTCTTGGGGATTGAGAAGTGTCATGAGAAATATGAATCTGGGAATAGTTGTAATGATGAGATTATGAGAAGGGGTCATTGTACATATGACACTGAATGGGTCTGAGACTGAGTCTGAGAGAGCCAGAGAGGAAAAGTTTAAATGTGTTTGAGATGAAGTGTCTCAGAAGTATGGTATGGGTTTTAAGGTTGGATAGCGTGAGAAATGAGGAGGTGAAGAGGAGAGCAGAGGTAGAAAGGAAACTGGCAGATAGAGCTAATGAAAGATTACTGGGATGGTTTGGACACGTGGAAAAAATGAGTAAAAGAAGTATGGAAAGCTGAGAAGGATGGAGTGAACTCAAGGTCCTGTGTCTTGTGTAGTGGTTGTCTCTGGGGCAACTGAGGCCTTTAATATGCCACTGAAATTGTTTCTTGTCTTGTGAGCAATTTCTCTGATAGGTTAAATTCTCAGAATTCAGCAGCCTATTCTGTAGTGCTCACTTTGTGATCTGTGTTTTTTTTATGGATGGGACTATCAACCAGTAACTCCTCAAGATGGTCTTGTAAGACAAATATCAGAGAGAAACATCTCCCTGCTTAATTTCTTCAAATCCTAATAACATCACTTCTCCAATGAGGTACAATCCTTGGTCTCCAGACTGGCCCATAAGTCACTCAAGGAAGTGATATGAGGTTGTGGTCTGGGTATGACAAGAGTAGGACAGTGTAGGAAGAGGTGTTCACTGTCTTCTGTGTGATGATCATATCTGGAGTAGTTTATTTCTCTTGTCAGGCCTATTCCGTGTTGATATAATTTTAAAGATGAATGGTGGATGGAACACAGTCATGCCATTGTTGTTCTTACTTGTCATGGAAGTAATTTCACTGTGGGAGTTTAGTACAGGATGATTTTTGGCGTGTTTGTTTTGGATCCGAGTATGTATGTGTTATTGTACAGATGCATTGTAGAAGTCCGGGAAATATGTTGGCCCAGCATTTCAGGGCTCATGTCCCATGGAAGTTGTCAATTCAGTTTTACTGTTGGATGTTTCTTTAACTCATGAATATCTGAGGCAATGATAAGAAAGGCCTTCATGTTGAGTCACCAACATCACAGGGTAGATTTTGCCCATAGGAAGAGCCAAGGATCCAACATGGTCAAGGACTTCACAAGCAATGCAAATTCTTCTCAAGTTCCCCCACCTCCACCTGGAAAAGCAGACTGGTACCTGGCCTATGGAACAGGTCCAAAAACTATAATTAAAAAAGTACACTGAAGGTTTTTCCCTTTCATATATGGGTGGCTGAAGTGCATAACCACATCTTAAACAAATAAAACCCATTCAACTACTTATCCCATTTCAGCACCTCAGAGATGGAGTGTTTTCTTCTCCCCACCAGACTACTTGGGTCAAAAGCAATGCAGCAAGGCACACCTCTTTCACACCAGGGGCTAACAGCTGGAGTTGATTTATTCCCTCCCCGTTTCATCATACGACAACACTCCCCCACCCTCAACATCCTATCTATATACCAAGGAAGGTAGCTAAGTCAAAGGAATGCACCCACTCTCATCCACCAACCTTCTTTCCCTCTTATCTTGGCTCCTTGTGGATGAAGGGTTATCCCTGTCTCCTGCCTACTGTCTGAATCAGAAGCAACGCAGCAAGACACACCTATCATATTTATCAAACACTTCATCTATGAAACATTTGATCCGTAACTCTTTTGATCAATGTTCCTGCTCCATATAGCACCATGGGTACAACCAATAATACATACAACCTTATCTTTGCATTCATTTTTCATAATACTTTTCAATCATTCAACTCACCTCGCCAGGTCTCTTGCATGAGACCTGTGGCTACCATGTCACCATCAACGGGCACTGCATTGACCTTCAAATCACTCAGAAAAGAGATATTTTATTGTTGTCAATAGGTACTGACCCCTTAGGGTAAGTACCTGGTCTCTGGAACAAACTAAGGAACTCACAAACACTTTTCAATCTGCCCAGCCATTGATTATCTTCCTTTACAGTTCGTATCCACACCCACTACTCCATTCAATACTACATTCAACCCTACACACTAAAGTCTCTCCACTTCCTCAAGCACTCTTTCTTCACACACTGAATCAAGATTCCTTGAAGTAATGCAACTGAACCAAATTAATAATTGTTTCCTTAAGTTTCCACATCTTTCTGCACTGTTTCTGAACCAGGCAGTGGCCAGGAGACAGGGATGATCCTTCATCCACAAGGAATTACAATGAAAGAGAAAAAAAATGAGCGACGGATATGGGAGTGGAATGGATGTTAGTGGGTGCAGCCTTGGCTGGCTACCTCCCTTATAAGAGGGAGGAATCCTTTGCTATAAAGATAAATGTTTCCATGAGTAGAAACCTGAAGCACCACAGAGGCTGGCAACAGTCCTCCATCGATTTCTTTGGAAAGAAACAGACTGTCTTCTGTGTTGTATTCAAGGAGGAGAAAGTGGAGGAATAGCCACCAGTTGTCAGATCTACTTATGTAAAAAGGTTGGGAGAATTGAGTTGAAGTTGATAGATATTGTGCCTAGTACTGAGAATGCAACTCCCGAGGGAAGTGAGGATATTGACAGGTCATTTAGACAGGCAGCAGGGAGCTTATTCTCTCCGACATCTGTCTTGCACAGCCTTCACTTGCAAGTACCCATCATTGGTCCCTTTAGCTGAATCAAAAGATTGGTAATATTCCATCACCTAATAACCATCAGTGGGAATCCCGATACAAAGACAGTATCATGCATTTCAGGTGCCATTTTCAAGTTGCATACCACAGTGGTATTATGTTAATATATCTAATCATAACTGATGTAAAATGTGGCAGTACTAATAAAACATTTAATGATAAACTGACCTTGCAACGGTTCAACAATGTCCATAAAATAGTCCTCCAGGTTCGGCTGTAACTGGACAAGGCCTGGCTGGATGAAGTCGGAGTTGCCAGTTCCTCGAGCTGTAGAAGTACAGAGATATTACAATGTTCTGGGAGATAGAGAGAGAGCAAGAGAGAGAGACAAAGAGAGAGAGAGAATTTCAGTATCTAAAAACTATTTGCATGACTGCAGGAAAGAGTTGTGACACTCTGGAAAAAAATTAGACATACGAGAACAATAATGAGATATATATACACATACATATAACAATGGCTTTTTCCCCCTTACAAGGGAGGTAGCAAAAAACAAAGGCATAAAATCCTCTCCCGTGCATTCCATCCCCACATACTCCACTTCCATTTACCCCTTCCCTCCCTCTTATCTTGGCTCCTTCAGGATGATGGGTCATCCCTACATCTCGCCCACAGCCCTGGGTCAGAAGCAATGTAGCAAGACACAGCACATCCACAGCAAGGCCGCTTCATTTAATCGGCAAACCCTTCTCCATCCCCTCATGCAGGTGGTGTCAGAATATCATTCACACATACTCCCTCACCCCCATCATCCCCCCCCCCACTCTCTTCCATGCATCACAGCATCATCCATACACAACCACTCTCTACTCAGCCCTATCTTCTGTCTTTTCCCTTCCTTCCTCAACAGACATTCCCGCTTCCTAATGCCCCTTTTACCCCTCCATCCATCTCATCCTTGGTTGCCTCATCATGTTCACTCCTTCCACCTTTGCCTTCCACATCTCTTTTACTAGTCTTTCTTTACTCATTTTTCCATGTGTCTAGACCATCCTAATGCTCTTTTATCAACTCCCTTTCCACCCCTGCTCTCCTCCTCACTTCCTTGTTTCTCACTCTATCCAGCCTAGTAACACCAACCATACTTCTCAGGCATTTCATCTCAAACACATTTAAACTCTTCCTCTCTTATGTTCCATATTTCTGCCCCATACAGTGTTGTCAGCACAATCACTCCTTCATACAATCTCCTCTTAGCATCCAAGCTGAACTGATGAGAAGTTGCAACTCCTGCAATAGTCTTATTGTACTGTACATGATATCATAAATGAAATAAGTTGTTTTCCAAACTTATCTGCAGATGCTGCCAAAATCATAAAGAAAAAGAAAAATGAAAAGGATTGTAAACTCTTACAGGAAGACCCAGATAAGGTTCATGAGTGAAGTCAGGAGTAGATCTTCAATAAAAAGAAATGTAAAATCTTGGAACTAAGGAAAAAGACCAATGAAAGGATATAAAATGAGAGATGAATTAAGAGGAAAGGGAAACGAGGGAAAGAATTTAAGGATTTTAATTGGGGATGATCTATTGCAAGAAAGTCTTATACAGAGAATAACAAGAGGGACTTGAAATTTCTTTAAAAATATAAGTGAAATTTCATTTTATGGAAAAAGACATGATGATTTATTTATTTTTTTAATCTAATTCATCATCGATGAATATGCAATGGTGATGTGTTCACCACACCTAGAGAGAGAGAGAGAGAGAGAGAGAGAGAGAGAGAGAGAGGAAAGAGAGAGAGAGAGGAAAGAGAGAGAGAGAAAGAGAGAGAGAAAGAGAGAGAGAAAGAGAGAGAGGAGAGAGAGAGGAGAGAGAGAGAGGAGAGAGAGAGAGAGAGAAATACAAAGAGTGGCACACAAGATGATCCCTAGCCCAAATTTCAAGATATATGAAGAAAGATTGAGAAAATTGGGACTTTCCATATTGGAAGCATGAAGAGAATGAGATGTAATAATAATATAATTTTCAAATCAGAAAAAGTTATGAAAATAATGGCTGGAGAGAATCTGTTGGGATGGGATAAAAACTCAAAAAGTTGTCATTGTAAAAAAGATTAAAAAAGCAAGATTATTTATAACATGTTAGGAAATACAGCTTTCCACAAAGGTCTTTCACCTGTGTGGAAACCTGTATTAGGCAACATATTCGATGAATATATAATCCTGGCCAACAACATAAAAGAATTTAACACTGAAGTTGTTACATGGAAGCATGAAGATGGGAACTGATGAACATAGCTCAAACCCTGTAATTTGGTAAATACTCAATAGGCTAGCAGAACTTCAAAACAACCTTAGACTTACCAATTTCTCTTGGGTTAGGGAAGGCAAAGGGCTGAGGTGTCGCAACTAAAGAAAAGAGTGCATCAGTGAAGTCCATATACTCCATGAGATCTCCGTCCTCCAGTGGCCGTTGTTGTGTCAAATCTCTTCTAGCCCAATCCATCTCATCCAGGCTGAACATATTCTGAAAACAAATAATACGGATATCTGAGTTTTTCCGCCTTCTACTTGGATACAATCTGAACTGAATACTACCGTTACAAAACTTGAAGAATTCCACAATGACAAGAGCATCTTAAAATCATATATATCAACTATCATTTCTTTAATGAACTAATCTCAATACATATTTTTTATTACAATCAACTACTGAATTTCATTATCTTTCAAAATAAGGATCCTCATAAAATATCATACATATATGTATATATATATACATATATATATATATATAATAAATAATGATTAATTAATAAAATAAAATTGGAAATAAACAAATTCCATATGAATAAAAATATAAATACTCCTCTGCTGGCATAGATATTTCCTCAATACAACTCACAAATGTTAAGATTCCATCAATTTCTACTTTCAGAAAAGGAAATCAATATCTACAATGAATACCATAAGCATTAGATAATTAGTCACAGCAAATCAAATCAAAGTCTGGACATTTCTTCAGACAAGAATCAAACATATCTGGACAACATTACAAAGAGCATTAATGAGTTAAGCTAAATACATGATAAAAACCCTATTGCCCACAAACTTGTATTAAGGATTGTTAGAATTTATACAAACTTATCCCTAGTTTTACAAGTGCAATGTAATTTTACTGATGTTGCAGTGTGATAAAACATCCATTCTTAATCTGATATGAGTGAAAGGTATAAAATATCAGGCTCGTGGCCTCTGGGAAGGGGGGGGTTTGCACAACTGCCCTCCACCCCTCCTGAAGCTATGGCGCAGAGTATATTTTGTAAACATATTCTATTCATATTCTTCACCCATGTACAAATAAACACAAATTTGAACTTGATCATTTTACTAGTTCTGTAACGTCTATTAATTCACCTCAATTTTTTTTTTTAATAACACAGACAAGCATTCAATGAATCTGTTATTTCTTTCAAATAGGAACTTTAGATTTTAATAATATAGATTGGTCACATGGCCCCATGAATTATCACACTGACTGAACCTGAAGCAAGGAATATTTGGTACAACTGGAATCACATCATAAATGGCAGGAGTAACAAGAGGGGGGTTGGTTGAATGGAAGTTGAGTATGTGGGGATGGAATGGGTGGGAGTGGATTTTATGCCTTTATTTTTTGGCTACCTCCCTTGTAAGGGGAAAAAGCCTTTGGTATATGTATGTATATATGTAACAAGCATTCCCCCAAATCTTGGATAGCAGAAATAAAAACTTCAAAGGTTATTTGTGCTGAATGACTTTGTCCCTATAACATGTGAAATTTATGAAGCTGTATGCCTGAGTGTACAGTAAATGTGTTTACCTAGCCATAGACCTATGTACTAAGAAAAATCTAATCAAGAGATGTTGTACTCATTGCACCCTGTCTCTATTTTGCAACTGTTTAAAACTGTACAACTGACTTTGCTAGGGACATGTGCGCTCATAACTGAAAGTAGCAAGTATTCACTTCTATATCGATTTATCTGGGTTTATGTTTGTCCCTGGGTGATGGATGGGAGTGGGATGGTTGGGGGTTGGGTGCAAGCCTTGGCTGGCTACCTCCCTTTCTTTCCTTTCAAGAAAGATGGAGAGAAGGCCCTGAGGACTGTTCCTGGGTGCTATTCCAGTCAGTGAAACGAGACAATAGTTTTTATATACAAGGAACAAGTCATGTACTATATGTGTGAGAGGTACTTAGCAAAAGGTAAAGATATTATTTGGGATTTCATGGACTTGGAAACAATGTATGATGTGGGTAATGGTGAAGCTTTGGGAAATCTTATATATATATATATATATATATATATATATATATTTCTCCCCGTCCTCTCCTTATATGCAAAGGGGGACGGAGAGGGGGGGTCGCCGATTAAATGAAGCGGCCTTGCTGTGGATGTACTGTGTCTTGCGACACTGCTTCTGACCCAGGGCGGTGGGCAGGGTGCAGGGATGACCCGTCATCCAGGAGGTGCTCAGATGAGAGGAAGGGTGGGAGGGGTGTGGAGTGTATTTAGGGATGAAATGGGTGGGAGTGTTTTTATGCCTTTCCCTTTTTGGCTACCTCCCTTGGAAGGGGGAAAAAGCCTTGGTATATGTATGTATGTATGTATATATATATATATATATATATATATATATATATATATATATATATATATATATATATATATATATATATATATATATATATATATATATACATATATATATACTATATATATATATATGATATATATATATATATATATACATATACAGTATATATATATATATATATACTATATATATTATATATATATATATATATCTTTGAAATCATCATCAACATCATATCTATGTAAAAATAGGCTACATTTATATCTATTAACAATCCACATGTCTCACTCACTATCTTGTTGATATGTTGGGTAACATGTTGTCCATGACCAACACTCGTAGATCCTTATTTTTTTTGTCTTTGTAACTTTCTCATTTATTAGTGTGCAATCTATTAAAGGTCTTTTCGAGTTCTTTTCCATTTCCAATAATTTGTATTTTTGGCCTTGAAGCTCATTGTCAACACCAGTTACAGGCATATATATTATTTAGCTCTTTGTGCAAAATCTTACTGTTTTCATCTTTTAGCCTTCTCATGATCTTTGTGTAGCTTGTTAAACCTTCCATTATGTTATTTACATTAATGGATAACATTACAGGTGTCAGCGCTGACCTTTGTGGGACTTATTAATCAATGTCCTCCACCTGATACCTTCTCCTTTCCTTCTGTTTTCTTTTAAAAATCTTTCATCCAATCAGGCAGATCACCTCTAAATCATCCAATTGTCTGTTATGGGGTATTTTTTCAAAGGTCTTATCTAGATTTAAGTACACCCAATCCTCTTTCTCACAGTACACCAATTGCTCTTCAGTAAAAACCCAAGAGGTTCAATACACGTGGTCTTCCAGCTCTAAAACCGAAGTTGTCTGCCAGAATGTTCATCTCTTCAAGGTATTCAACCTATTTATCTTTTACAATTATTTCACAGTAATTTTGTGATCATGCTGGTAAGGGGCACATTTGTTGTTTAACCTTTTGAATATGATGACACATATGTATGCATCATGACCTGCAAGTGAGGTATACAAGGATGCCGGTATTGGCTTCCTGATTATATCTATTTTGTAGTTTTAGCTGGGTGACCCCCGTTTTCTGTGAACAGGCTTGATCACATTTTCTGTGATGTTATATTTATTCAGGGTGAAAGAGAACAGCAGTAACTATATATTTTGTAATACGCATATTGTGATGCATCATTGTACATCAGGCAACCTGACATGTGTGCAACTATTTGACTTGTATTGAAGAGGTTAATGTTTCTTCTTACTCCTTTATGAATTGCCACCACATAGTTATGCTCCCTGACTTATGTCACTTTCCATTCTTTTAATGAGCACACAATTAACATATAAATCTTGTTCATCTGTTGTTCCAATCTGGGGTACCATCCAATGCTCCTAATAATTTGTATATTTCTTTCACTTCCACTTTTACTATGTATATTTTAATCCAACATCATTGTTTACAGCTCTTTCCTCCAAGAAATATATTGTTCTGAACGAAAACAGAACAAAAACTTTGTTCATTATTTCAGCCTATGTTGATGCCTCTTCATAGACCTTTCCACTTACGTTTAGCTTAAAGTTTCCTTCCATATGTCTCAATTTATCGCTAAAAAACCTTGTGTAAATTAATGTGAGTGTGTGTGGACATATACAAACCCAAACAATTGCAGCATATTAAAAGAAGCTGAGTCATTTGGGATATCTTATCATGAATTTCCCCATTTCAGTAAAATTGTCACACTGTCTTATGGCTAGGGTGTAAGCACTGTACCTTCAACTGTTTTTGATCTAAGGACCGCGCTTTTTCCAGTCGAATACCATTTTGCTGTAAGCAATTATTGTGATTAAATCACATATACCCAATGCATTCAGTTAAGATGATTTTTTCTGATAATTCAAATGAAATCAACCTTACAATATCCATATGCCAATACCTAACAATATTTACATATGTGACTACTCTGAAATAAAAACATTAAATCTTCCATAGCTTTTTACTTTCAGCTAATAATTCACCACTGTTTCTCAATACCTGAAAGTATAGTCTGTACTGAGAAACTCAGAAAATTTCATTCTTATGACAGGTTTTTCAATTGTGAATTTAGACAGACAGAACCAAAGGAAGCTCAAAAAACATTAAAACAACCAAAAGTTAACTTTGAGGTCAAATACCAAAGTAAAACTTTTGAAGCGACAACAATGTTTACTAACTACTCCATCTATCATAAGAGGAGAGCATGTAAGTTATCTTTTGGTTTTTCATGTTCTCAGAAGACAGAAGTTATTAAGTTCTTGTTCTCAAAGGACAGCATGCAAGTCATCTTTGGGGTTCTTAGGTCCTCATATGACACCAAGTTATCTTTTTTATTAATATCTACTTTTTTAAGCACATCTTTTAGCTCTTAAAAATTAAATACTTGCCAGAAAGTCATTCCATCTGCGATTAAAATCTACAAAAAAGCACAACATTTAGAAGTTGGGACATGAATATAATATCTTTGTGTTGACCCTTTCAGTTCACAGGTTACTATCCTATCTATTCTATACACCAAGACCTCTTTCCCCTTTACAAGGGGAAAGGCCCGTACCTACTCCCACCCATTCCACTCCCGTCCACTACCTTTCCTTCCTCTCATCTTAGCTTCTCATGATGATAGGTCTTCACTACATCCCACCCATTGCCCTGGGGCAGAAGCAATGTATCAAGAAACAGTACATCCACAGCAAGGCTGCTTCATTTAATCAGCGACCACCTCCCACCCTCCATCCCCTCGTGTAGAAAAAGAGAAGATTGGGAGAAATCCCTTTGGGCCATGTCAAAATATCATTCAAACATAAACATCCCCCATCCCCCCCTTCCCCCACCCCTCCCTTCCTTGCATAACAGTATCATCCATACACAGCCATTTTCCACTCACCCCTATCTTCTGTCTTCTCCCTTCCTTGCTCAACAGACATTCCCCTCTTGCTCAATGCCCCCTTCACCCCATCCATCGCATCCTCAGTCGTCTCCTCAAGTTCACCCCTTCCACCATTGCTTTTCACACCTTTTACTAATCTTTCATCACTCATTCTTTCAACATGTCCAAACCTTCCTGATAATCTTTCATCAGCTCTATCTGCCATCTCCTTTTCCACTCCCACTCTCCTCATCACCTCCTTGTTTCTCCATTTAACTTAGTAACCACTACCATACTTTTCAGACATTTAATTTGAAACACATTCAAAATTTTCTTCTCTGCCTCTCTCATATTCCATGTCTCTGCCCGATACAATGCCATCAGCACAATCACTCCTTCATGCATTCTCCTCACTCTTTGCATCCATTCCCAGATACCTATTTCTCATAACACATAAGCTTGTTTCTCTCAATCTACAATTTACCTCCACCTCCATTCCTCACTTTCCTGCCACATATGACCCTAAATACCTGAAGCTATCCACTTCCTCTTGCCCCTCTCTTTTTAGATTTACTCACTGCCATACTCTACCCTTGTAAATCTCATCACCTAGCATTCACTCACATTTACCTTTCAACTTTCTCTTATTGCATGCCTTCCCAAACTCTATCACTAACTTCCTTAATCCCTCCTCTGACCATCCAGATGAATAAAATTCTTTCTCAATTGTTATAACAACATCTATAAATTATTTCATATGATTATGAGGTTATATAAAATAGTTTTGGGAAAGGAGAAAAGCATCTCCTGACTGCCCACTTTCAAAACCTATTAGCACTCTAACCTCAATCTGGATGTGCAACTGCAGTCCTAAGGGGCTGACACTCAGTCTCTAGAGCAAACCCATGACGATGATAACGTTCAACATCACAAACTTACCCCTACTGGAGGGCTAGGACGGTGCCCCCCACAGAGGACTTTTGTAGCGTGGAAGTTAATGAACCATGCCCTTGGTTCATCTTCGCTAGTGGCAGGACTCGAACTGCCATCCCCTTGACCTTCGCCGCAAGTAACGACGCCCTAACCCGCTCAGCCAGCAAGCCTCCAGCAAACCCATAATTCCTATAAACTCAAACCGCTATCCCCTTGACCTTCGCTGCAAGTAACGACGCCCTAACCCGCTCAGCCAGCGAGCCTCCAGGAAACCCATAATTCCTATAAACTCAAACTGTTTTTCCCCTACTTCTTTCCACAAGGAAAACAGACATCTGGTAACTCCTTCCATCCTTCTCCTCTTACTTCTCACATTACAACAGACAACAGTTACATCCTGTTGTCTATTGTAACTGGATGTAACACTTCATACTATACTTTACAACACATTATGGAAGACTGCATTGTACACAATCATGCATACCAACAATACACTATACACTTTATAAGGAATTTGTGGGAAATCCCCATTCCACCTATGGCATTTCTCAGGGAGACATGACTGCTCAGCAAAATGTTTTGGGAACAACAACAACTTGCAACTGCTTCTATCCCTCTCCTATTACTACTCAAAATTAATACAACAGACAAGAGTTCAAAGTTTCTTCCTACAGAGCTATACAAAAGAACCCATGGATTGTTACTAGCTATTGTGAGACTATAAGTTACCAGTGGAATCTGAAGATTCATCAAAATGGTTTAAATTCTGGACAATACCTCTAAGCAGAATAACATGTATAGAGTAACTGATTCACATCAACCTTTTTCAATACAAGTGACATTTCTTCATCTGAATAATATATCTGTAGTGGCGGCAGTGGATCCCTTCCTAGAAGCCATGGGTCTCCTGCATGAGAGAACTGAGGCAGTGGATTGATTGATTGATTGATTAACCAGAATAAAATCCATTTGCCTAGACACTGTGTCAATGGGAGTAAGGGAGATAAGTTTTAACGCAATTCAATTCATTGATACTCCTTAAGCAGAGCTTCAGGTTTCCCACTAAGTGAAGTCAAGGCAAAATTTGAACGACTGACACACACATATACATATAGAGCATGCAGTTATTTCTTGCTCAAGCATGCATTTCTACCTAAGCCACTCCATAACTACTGACATCATCAACATATAATGTACAGTTTCATGCAATGCCATTCAGAACTGAGGACAAGGAACAATATATACTCTACAAGTGGTACTATTGTATTCAACAAAGTACAGTATAAAAATGCAATCCAACTTTATAAAATCAACTTCAGGCAAAGAAAAATAAATCTGAGGATGTTATCAGACTGTATATACATCAGTAATCATGAAAATCCTGGATAGTACAACTATGATGTTTTTCCGATAAAGTCAGATAGCTTTGAAGTCATTTATCTATAATCTGATTGAGCTGCTAACCTGAACAACAGGAAAAGAACCTGATGCATATCATGACAATAACTCTAGATAAGTTTGAATAAACTTAACCATCTGATAGACATCCTCATAAGTAATCATATGAACTAAGGAGACATGATGAATGATAGTGATAATTATGGTCTCCAGTTTCATTAACTTGAAGAAACTTGCAACCCCACTGTGACTAACAATAGTTCTATGTCTCTCCTGTAGATCTCTCAGGGAAAAAACTTTTTACTGATGTTTGTGTAGCATTATACTGGTATTATTTCTGTTATTAGCTTGTAGTATAAGGAGAGAAGTTGCCAGTTTTCAGTTCTCTTTATGGGAAAAGGTGGAGAAAATACAGTCAAAGATATATATATATATATATATATATATATATATTGGGTCCAGTTTGAGACTGAATGTCATTCAGTTCACCTCGAGATGAAGTGACAAAGTTTTCAGGCTTTGAAGTAGAATGGCAGAGAGGCAAATCTCTGCTATAAAACAAAGTAAATTGTATCTGAAATACCTATATATTTTCTTCATAACCTGGCTTTTCTACAATCAGCACAGTCAGACCTCACCGAACATGAGTGTTAGGTTCCTTAGCAGTCATGCAGGACAAAATTCGTGTTGGGCGAATAACAGGTTCTTATGGTTAAGAATAGGTTAGGTTCCTAGACCCTCTGCAAAAACTGGTGCACAACATGACCTGGCAGGCCATTCAAATTGTGCTATCGTGAATCATGGTCGTGTTCAGCAACACTGGGATATTTTACCTATTAGTGTAAATGTGAATTTCATGCATGGTGAAGTCATGTTGGGTGAGGTCTAATAGTATGTGAAATTTTTATTTGTATTGGCAGAATGTGCTGTGTCTTGCTATGCTTCTTCTGACAGCAGCAAGGGCAGGGGCAAGGGCAAGGATGACCCTTACTCCACAAGGAGCCAAGATACAAGGGTGATGGATGCAAGTGGGAAGGTTAGGGGTGGAGGCATCCCTTGCCTGGCTATTTCCCTTAAATGGGGTAAGAACCCTCTTGGTTTGGTTTTGGCAGGATCAAAAGATGTGACATGCAATTCAGCTAAATGAAAAAACTCCATAAAGATACACATTAAATTAGTAATGGGTGTTACAAGGAATAAATTGTTAATAAAAGCAGTAAGAACATGTTTAATTTGGAGTACTACCCTCTGAAATTAATATTGTGAAGGGCATTACTGGGCCAAAGTTAGTATGTTAACATGAGATATCCTCACAACTGTCTCAAGCATGAGATCATTAATCATTATACATTTTAGCAGAGCCTCATTATAAAACAATATTTCCTAAGTTCTGAATTCTGACTGGGACAAAGTAATTAAACTCATATATCAATTAATCAAAATCTTAAACACACATACCTAATTTTCACATGTCATAATTCAATTATCATTAAAAATCATCTTAACTGTGTAAATTAATAACTAAATATTCATACTCATAGACTCTATGCAAACAATGTCATATTACACTAACATACTTTGTTGACTAAACATTTGAGAAAAATCAATGATAAGGAACACGATAATACTTTTAATTGTGAATTTTTTTTTACCATTGAAGTTGCATGCACTACAGTAAAACTATAATCAACATTAGACCAAAAATTCACTGAAAGCATAACATAAAATGCAATACTTTTTTCAAAACAATTCTGCACTTCTTATGCATTTTTAGAACAATATAATACAAGTCATTAGATGATTTATTTTTTCTACAAAAACAAATAGAACACTGCCAAGGTTTACAGAATTTGGAAAGTTGAAAAGAAATATGGTATGGGATCCTGGTCCCTGAAAATACAAAACACACCTGTTCGAAATCCATCTTTATGTCTCGTCCATTGAGCTTGTTCTTGTAGAATATTCTCCATTTTTTGTACTCTGCAGTGACAGCCTGCAGCCGTCGTTTCCAATACTTTCCTTCAAGTACTATGGCCTGAAATAAAAAGTGAATTTAGACAAAATGTTGGGGATATTAAGGAGAAAAATCTTATGAATTGAAGAAAAATATAAATGAATGACATACTACAATAGCTACTTTGATATAATAATGTTTCTTGAAATTTCCTTCCAATACTATAGTCAGTGCAACGTGAGAGAGAATCATCTCCCCACCATCCATCTTCAAAACCCATCATGATCTTCACCTCCATAAGGTGGTACTGCCCTGGGGGTCTGGTAGTTTCAAGAACAAGATCTATATCTCTAGCAACCTTGACTCCCTCCTCCCCCCTTCCCAAATATGGACAACTGACGACTAGTGACTGCTTCCACCCTCCTCCTAATTGGTGAAAATAATGATAATATTAATAATAGTAATAATAAATAAAATAAACACAAAATGAGACAATATTACCTCGAGACAAACTGAAATATTACTGGTCATACATAATCAAAATTTAAAACATTGACGGAAAAAAGTATGCATATGTTTGGAGTAAATCACTCGATTCCGAGTGACAGCAGGAATGATTATTTGTAAGATTTCACTGTGACAAGTTATTTACTTCAAATTAGTTACAACGGAGAAGCGATGAAAGGTTTCGGTCCAAATCTACTGTGCGTTGCGAGCGGACTCGGGAGCTTCGTAAAAAGAAGATTAATTACTGCAATTAGCAGTCTACTTTGATTCTTGTAGCATAGTTAAGTGGTACGCTAATCGCTCTTTTGTGGACTCTAGCGTATTCGGCAGAGCTGCTGACTGGCAATTCGCTAGGCCCAGGATCGGTTCCCAGCGACAGCAGAAATGTTTATCAGCGATTAACTAATTACCAGTTAAACTATATATTTGCAAATCGTGTTTAAGATACCAGTTCGGGTATAACACCGATTAATAATCTTAACCGGTATCTGATGATTTTATTTTCCTCACGGAAAAGAAAAGAAAAACAAAACAAAACAATAATAAACACTTATTTTAATAAACCTCGAGCGTAGCGTCTTGTAGCAGTACAAGTCTACCACGAAATTATATTAATCGACCATTTTGAGTCCACTGTTAAAAACAGGCCTCTCATAACATGGCATGACTCGTTCGACTCCTCTAAGCTCTGTAACACACTTGCTCCATCGCTCACCATTCGTTCGCGCTAAAGACGTTTCCCTTGGTGCAATTAATTAATAATTAGTCTACTAACACTGCCAATGGTGGATGACGCGCATCACACCTAGCATCATATTGGGTCAACGCGTTGGTTGCAGGTTCGGTTTAACATGCTCATCCTCGTTCTTTGCAGATCGAAGCCGTGCGGCCCCATCGTTCAAAACAAAACAATGAATGCTCCAGCCAATCGTTTGACGATCATCGTTGGCCCATGAACGATCATCATTGAGCGATAATCGCGCTGAGCAGAATGTACCTTATGAGTGACCAAGTTGGTGTGAGAGCAGAATGGAGTGAAATGTATTGTGGTTGCGATAAAAGAGAGGAAGTGGAATTGGGCAGGTAAGTGAGTGTGAACAAATCATATTACTCTATGCCTAGGGGTATGAAACACCTTTTCGTTGCCAATGACTAGCACTAGTGTTGAATTTCTAAATTTCCCCCATGCTACAAATTCCTACAATGTTGCCTCAAATGATTATATATATATATTTTTCTTTTCTTTTGCAGACGAGGTTAAAAGCTATTGAAGATTCATTTTTGATTATCTTCTTGCGTATAGTCTCTATACGACGAATATTTGACATCATTTTCTGTAAGTCTGTTTAGGAGATCTCTTATATTGGCCGACGTTTCGGAACTCTCTTGTTCCATCTTCCAGGGCGATTTGTTGTGTCAAGTGTGTGTGTGTACTGTATAATTTGGGAGTGAAGCTCCCACGGGCTTTGGTTTGAGCCCGTTTGGTGGGTGATTTGACTTATGAGTGTGTGTGGGCCCAACCACACACACTCATACATTCACAAGATGTGCATACGTACATGAAGTACGTATGCACATCTCAGTGAACGCACCCTACATGATGTAACAGTTTTTACGGAAAATAGTGAGTTTATCAATTGAGTAATTAAAGAGAGAAGGGGGGGGTGATTAAATGTGGGAGTGTGCGTGGTTTTGGCCACGCCCACTCACACATTTGTTGGATGTGCATACCTATATGAAATATGTATGCACATCCAGTCACCCTTCATGACATGTATAATACAATTTTTTCTGTGTTGATTATATATGTGATGTACGGATCATGGACACTGTGTCGAGGAAAATTTGGATGCTCATTGGTGAATGGTAGCCAATGAGCGTGCGTTGTTTTCACTCGCTGGGGGGTGGTCTCTCCCACTGAAAATTTGACACAACAAATCGCCCTGGAAGATGGAACAAGAGAGTTCCGAAACGTCGGCCAATATAGTGCAGGTAGTGCAATGTAGTTCAGTTCGAAACTTTAAGAATCATTTAGATAAATACCTAAGTAAGATGCTGTAATGATTATAATTTATCTTATATTATTTGTTTTTGTTTTGTTATCATTTGTCTGTCTGATTTTTATTTATTATTAGTTATATGTCAATTTATTATTATTTACTATTTACCTGTTTGTTTATTATTTAACTATACCTATGCATTTATTTATGTATTTTATTTGTTATTTACATTATCATAGTTTTTATTTATTATTTTATCATTAATATGATTTTTTTTTCGCATCCGACCTAGATATGGATCAAAAGGTCTCCTGTCGGCATGCTCCGCCTTTGTAATCCTTTGTAATAAGAGATCTCCTAAACAGACTTACAGAAAATGATAAGTCAAATATTCGTCGTATAGAGACTATACGCAAGAAGATAATCAAAAATGAATCTTCAATAGCTTTTAACCTCGTCTGCCTGCAAGAAAATATCCTACCTGGCTACACAAATATATATATATATATATATATATATATATATATATATATATATATATATATATATATGCACGGCCAGGGAGGACAAAGAGACGGGGCTCTATGACAATTGCTACAACCTCGTACACTACTAGGCAATCACCCAGACCCACATGTGTGATTCACCATAGTCTTGGATCACGTGTTGGAATCGTGATCGACAGCTATTTCCCTCCCGGAAGAGAGCCCAGAGCTTATATATGACCGATCTATAGGTAATGCTGTGACCTTACACGCACACACACCCAACTCTCCTCCCACGAGAGTTGGAGTAAAAACCCGCAGCGCAGCGATACTGAAATTATTTCAGCCCTGGACGGGATTCGCACCCGGACCGCCGTAGTGGCAGCCGGGAACTCTACTACTGTGCCACGAGTGTGTGTGTGTGTGTGTGTATTTACCTAGTTGTATCTTACGGGAAGGGGAGCTGAGCTCGTGAAGTTCCGTCTTTGTATCTCTCCATATCCACTTTGTTCTTAATTTCTTGTATTGTTTGTGCACACACTGTTTATATATATATATATATATATATATATATATATATATATATATATATATATATATATATATATATATATAAACAAATAAAATTAAAACGAGCGACACCAAAACGGTGTTGAATTCACAAACGTCAACACTTTCCCCAAAATCGGCGGTGTGCCAGATCTTTGTCACAAATACATGTACTTACCATTTGCGCTCAAATCAGACTTTCTCTGGTTTGTTGCACTACCAGACTATTATAGCAACATATAATTTTTAAAGTTATGTAATCACTTATTGTTTATGGACTTGATATAATGAATATGTTTAAAAATCACGAAGCATAAATAAAATGTTTGTGCATGACAACTATGAATGACTTGGTTTTCATACTTTCTGGCTGTATTAGTTTTAAAGTTAGACATTAATTGCGTTGATGAATTTATACGAAATTAATTTATACATACAAATTAGCCAATAATTCAAAATACGGATAAAACTTTGGCGCCTAACAATTTGTCTAAAAGGTATGGAAACCTAAGTTTTTTCTTTGGTTTGTTGAGCACTATCTGGCTACATAGGATTTGAAAATGTTACAAAATAGGTAAGTGTATTGAATGATAAATGAGTACAGTAATATATTTTCGAAATATGTTGACATAAGAAATGAAAGTTCAATGCCTGACAACTCGTATGCAACCCAAGGCCGTTAAGCCTAGTCAATGTATATCTAGCTTTCAATTTAATTTATATTCATTAATACATCTACTTTCCAATATAAACATCCTATGTATATCACATTATAAACGTAATATATCTGAACCTGTTTTATATGTTACTTTTATTTCTAATTATTTTAATTTTTCATACACATGGATGAAATCATCACAAAAATGAAATTATCAAGTGTTTTACAATGTGTGTTTGCCCAGTTTTATTATCCCTAAGACAAACTCGTAAATGTATCGGTAGCCACTGCCCATGATCCTTTGGTGTAGGAATTGACAAAAATATTGTGCAAGTGTAAAATGACCTCTTGTAGGAAATGCGAAGGAATTAAAAGATTAAAAAGGGGGTCATTAGCAAGTTCTCAAACACTGAGAACAAAACGCTGCATCGAAAAAGAAACTTAAGGATTTGCGATGTAACCTCTACATATCTCCACAATCCGTCATAACGGTGATGCAAACCATAATCTGAATATGTATGTGTATGTGTGTGTGTGTATATGTGTGTGTGTGTATATATATATATATATATATATATATATATATATATACACACACAAGCATATTGGTGTATTTTGGGAGCAGGTTTTCTTTAATGCAGGTTTGATTAAATACGACAGCAACCTGGAAGTTACTGATTTTCTTGTGTTTCAAATTTTCCTAATTATACTCTTCCCTTGGATGGGGTGGACATAAACCAATTGCTTAGATCTTTCCATTTTATCATTGCGACGTTTTGTCTTTATTAATACATCTTCTGGCATTTCTGTGTTAAAGATACAATAAATATTTGTGATAATACAAGTTGGAATTTAAATTACAATAATAGTTGGACATATACAAAATTATATCTACAAATCAAACAGTTTAGAATTACATTTAAGTTTTGACATCTAAGGGAAGGGTATAATTAGGAAAATTGAAAACACAAGAAAATCAATAACTTCCAGAATGCTGTCGTATTTAATCAAATCTGCATAGACACACACACACATATTAGATATATATATATATATATATATATATATATACACACACATATAATTTAATTCGAAATTCAACGGACAGCTATGACTTTTGCTTTATTTAAACTCGACAGTGATGTTAATTTTATTTTGAAGTTTTCCAGTCCAATATTTTCATCACTTCCTATAATTTCCTCTTTAAAATAAATGCATTGTGAAAGAGGTACTTGTTCTGCTACGAATTTACCCCAATCTGATGAATCGAGACAGCATCTACCACAACGGCGGATTCATGTGATTAAAATCGCCAGATCAATTATTGAATCCCACCCACCCCCACGCTGATTGGTGGGGGGGGGGGCCCGGGGTGCTCCAACGTCACTCAGGCACACGCCGTCGCTCAGGACATTTTATTTCCTTAGCTTACTTAACCATTAATACTCCCAAACCATATACTGAGTAACAGAAAAACGTTACAATATCCTGAGTGACGGCGAGGGAGCGACGGCTGAGCGCTTCGGACCTTTGTCGATCTCTCTCTCTCTCTCTCTCTGTGTATTCACTTAGTCTTTGGATCACGTGTTGGTCTCGTGATCGACAGCTATTTCCCTCCTGGAAGAGAGCTCAGAGCTCGTAGGTCCGATCTATGTGGGTAATGCTATGACCCTGCACACACACACACACCCAACTCCCAGCCCACGAGAGTTGGAGTACCCTCAGCGCTGCGATACTGATATTATTTCAGCCCCGGGCGAGAGTCGAACCCGGACCTCCGTAGTGGCAGGCCAGAGCTCTAACCACAGCGCCATGAGAGGTGTGTGTGTGTGTGTAAGTGTAAGGTGGGTTCTACACCTAGTCCAAATCGGCTGGCGACAACCAGAAGACATACGTACAAGGACTCCACGGTTCACGAGGTAAAAACTTAGTAATTTTATTTTGGCTATCGCCACACATCGGCTAAGGTTGCTGTAACATTACAAAGAAAGTTGAACGACCAACGGTAGTAGATGGCGCATGCGCATTGTACAATCACCCCCCCCCCCCGCCCCATGGCCAGAGAAAGTCACGTGACCAACGCCATCCTGCTTAGTCCTGCGTGCTTGTGCATTCGCAGTGCAGAGTTGCCAAATCTACCGAAATTTCGGTAGATCTTCCGATTTTGACAGATCTCGAGAAACACAGAATCATTGCCATTCCATCTATCAATCAGGGTGCCGTATCCACTTGGACGTTGGCCACCGTGGAATTCTATTCCTGTCTGAACATTGCTCTTCTTGACAAGATCACATTTGTTATTTCTTCTCCAACAGATGTCCTTAGCCCGTCTACATATTTTGTGTGTGGTCTTCCTTTTGCCCTCTTTCCTTCTATTTTTCCCGTTAGGGACTATGTTCTAATTGTTGTTTTCTCATGACGTGTCATACAAAGTGTAACGGTCTTTTCCTGATAGTTTCTATTATTTTCCTCTGTGTTCCTATTTGCTGCAGTATTTCTTAGTTTGTTTTCAATTCTGTCCATGAATTTTAATTAAGCATCTTTCTCCAAATCCACATTTCTATTGCTCTTATGCTGTCCTGTATTCGTTTACTAATTGTCCAAGTTTCATATCCATATACTAATAGTGACCAAGTGTAACATTTTAGAAATATTTTTCTTGTTCTCATGTTAATTTTCTTTTTAGTTACAGTTTAATTTTGTTGAAATTATTTTCGTTATGGCTATCCTCTTTGCTTATTCGTCGCTTTTCTCATCCGAAGTTGACATGCTTCCTAGGTAACTGAATTGGTCCACCTGTGTCAATATTCTTCCTTTTACTTGAATTCTTAGCTTTGGACATTCTTGTTTTTTCGTCATTACCATCACTTCTGTTTTCTTTTTATTCATTGTTAGACCTCTGCTTCTACTAGTGCTGTAACTAATTCCTGTAGCTGAGCTTCCGATTCTGCGAGTAACACAGTATCGTCTACATATCTAATAACATTCCTCCTTTTAGATGGTAAATACTCATGATTATCTCACTGTATAAATTAAACAGGTCTGGCGACATTACACATCTCTGTCTCATGCCTCTCAATATTTTGCCAATCAGACAGTTTTCCTATTTTCACTCCTGCTTCTTGCTTCCAATAAAGATTTGCGATTTGCATTAAATCCTTCCCATCCACTCTTATTTTCTTCAACATATCTATTAATTCATTGCGTCTCACTTTGTCAAATGCCTTTTCGTAGTCCACGAAACAGACAGATATTTTTGTACCCGACATATTTTCAACTAGTATTATTACAATAAAAATTGCATTCCTTGTTCCCTTATCTGGTACAAACCCATGCTGTTCATCAGCTATTTCTGGCCTTGTTTCTTATTCCGTTTGTAATGACTTAAGATTATTTTTGTAAAGCGGTTCATGATACTAATTGTTCTGTGTCAGCTACATTCTATTTAAAGTCCCGTGTGTTTTTGGTAAAGCTATGAAAACTGACTGGCACATTTGTCCTGTTAATTCCCTAGTTCCATAGACTTTATTGGCTACTTCTGCCATAATTTCAATTCCAAAATCTCCCAAAGCCTCAAACATCTCCGTTACCATTCCATCTTCTATCGTTTGTCCTTTTGTCATTATCTATTGAAATATCTCCAGAATATCTACTGAATTCAGAAATGCTGCTGCTAGGATGCAATAGACGAAATAATTGTTCTAACCCACCCACTCCCTTTTAGAAATGTTTATATAAACTATCAGTCGATAGTACAATCGTAAGTCATATTTTGATTAAAATGCGTGTTTATAAGAGCGGATTCTAAGCAATTTCCGAAGATTCACGAGATAAACGCAGCCATTCATCACGCATCGACGTGACGTCATAGTAGCCAAACGGTGTATCTGGTCAACAGCGTCTTAGAATTGATTATTACGTACACACCTGCAGTTTCCATTGAAAAATGCCGCATAATCTAATTGGATCAGAATATTAGGAGCTAGTGGAGATCGTTCATTATCCGTCCAGCCATGCATGGGCCCCTAATACGACGCCATACGTCAAAAGATGATCAGGAAATGACTGAACATACCGAAGTTGACCTTCATGATGGTGAAAATGGGAAGTCCGGCCACAGTAGTAAAGAAAATGGGGAGGAACGGGACCAGGAAGAGGACAACCAGGAAGACAGGGCAAAAAGAATAGGAAATACTGACTGTTATGTCCAGGGCTCGGCCAAAGGCACTAAATCAACTTATTATTAGTGTTAACCTAATCAATGAATTGGTGTTGTGGCTATACGCTTGACCTTGACTTTACCCCCCCACACACACACACACCCCGCTGGCCGGGGCAGGGGCGGTCGGGGGGGGGGGTAGCCTTTTAATGCTACGCTTTATGGTGGTGTAGGGAAAGATAAAACCTCTTCGGGCTTTCTTGATTTACTGAAGCGAAGAGGTGTTTATAGAGTGGGGATGTCATTCCCCATGGGGAGCTCTCTTTATGGGAGATTTCCCCTATGGCGACACATTCGCTGGCATGTGTACGCAGAAATGGCTTCATCAGCATTTCTGCGTAAAGTTGTGCTTATGTCCCTTGCTCTTGATGTTTCATAAGTAGCGACGTTGCTTCAATAACCCTAAAAAATATTGGGTGTGTCTTCTCGTCCAATCAATGGGGCTAGCAGGCGTGGCCATGACGAAGAGTGTACCTTTCCACCTTGTTTCGGGCTTATGTAAACTTTTTAGTCCCCGACACTCCAACCAACGGTTCAGTTTAACATTGGAATAACTGTCAGTACGTTGAATGTCTATCTTGGCCCCAGGGACATCTCCTCAAACAATAAACCCATTAGAAATGGGTCACATGTCGACGTTGTTTACTCTGTCCAATAATGTCCGTATAGTTTACCCAACTGCCGATAGAAGGCGTGGTGACACGTCAACATTGCAGTTTGCTATTAGATTACGGGAAGAGAATCTCAACGACCTAAGGTGTGTGTGTGTGTGTGTGTGTGTGTGTGTGTGTGTGTGTGTGTGTGTGTGTGTGCGTGTATGTACACATACACACATGCACATTTACACAAATACCTTCCAGTCCGCCAGTCTTTTGAGAAAAAAATTATATACACACACACATATATATATATATATATATATATATATATATATATATATATACACACACACACAAATAAAAAGGACTAATTGTAGAAACCCCCCCCCCTCCCACGAGCGCGCTGATCAGTGGGGGGTCCGGGGTGCCCCGCCGTACTTTGGTCATGTTAATTTTTTCTAACCTAACCATAAACCGTAAATTGAATAATAGAAAAACATTACTATGACCTGAGTGACGTCGGAGCGTTTTTGACCTTTGTCGTTGGGTGTGTATGGGGGGGAGGGTTTCTACAATTGGTTAAAAAAAAAAAAAAAAAAAAAAAAAAAAAGTGGAAAAACTAAATAAATTAACAATAATACTAACAGCGACAACAATAATTATTTTAATATATTAAAATAAAATCTCCCTTTCGCGATCACAATAGTGAGCATGAATGGGCCTCACAGCCAACAGCGAGGAGGAGGAGAGGTGAAGCCACGTGACCCGCAACTCACGTGAGCCGGCCCCTCCTCCTGGCTCAACCAAACAGCCTGCTTTCCGCAGTCCACACCCTCCTCGCCTCCTGCAGCCATTGGACCCTTACAAATGGGAGCGGTCAAACCAGTGCGACGGTGCAGACTGCCAATCTCGAGCACAACCTGTATAAGATGCAGCAACTCTTTTCATTCCTTTTATTCTAGTTTTTCCCTGCATGCCCAACTAACGTTATTCCATTAAAATGAACAATCTACTCCCTTTATTCATAGTCGCATGGCATTATATGCAGTGTTTATTGGTACCGAGGTAAGCTATCTCCTTCGCTACTGTGAGCGCGCCACGGAAATTAATAACACTATAGTGAGGCTATATATGTACCCAAGCCCACCTCTGCTGTCTCTAAACATATCTTGACATTTTTAACTTCACCCGTGAGTTGTCAGATTGATTACACAAGTCTGTGTTATCACAATTCCCAACCATGGACCAAACAACGCAATACAACTAGTTTTTTTTTTTAATATCGTATGTGGTACCTACGTCTTGGCTTAGCCTGCAGTATTGCCGATGTGAACTTTCGAGATATACGGGATCCAAGTACAGCGTTTTCCCTGGTGAGGTGGCAACACTGGAGAGGCGCGGGGGGAGGGGGGGTTTGAACTGCCCAAACCAGTTGTCGTTGCATGCTGGCAGGATTAACCGACTCCTTGGCTCCTTCGAGATTGTCTTGTTACTTAACCCTTTTGCTGCGTTATACTTGAATTTAGCTGTTTATTCTTGCTGCCCCTGGGCGGTCTCATTCACCCCAGGAGGTATACCCTACCGCGCACAGAAATTATGTAAACTGTGCAGCCAATCTACATTTTTCATCGTTGACTTTCCCCTGTTACCTGGCGTGGAAATAAGATATTTCTGCGCTCTTTAAACCATTTAGTACCGAAAGGATGTCATCCAGTACGAAGCAGGGTGTGGGGAAGGGCGTGCAAATTATATATATATATATATATATATATATATATATATATATATATATATATATATATATATACACACATACATGCATACATTGCGGGAACTTACGAAATCTGATAAACAGCAAACCTTTCCGCTCTACTGTTAAAGTTTCTCCCGCCATTGTACAGAGCCGCAAATTACATTTCTTTTTAACAAGTCCCAGTTTTGTCCTTTTGGAGAATAATGGTCTCATGTAAGAATAGAAAATAACCAATATAGAAATAATATTGTTAAGTTGGGTAGACCTTTTAGCACAATAGGAGTCTCAGTTTTGTCCTTTAGAAGAATAAAACCCGAATTCAGACGGGATCTTATTCTTCAAAGCTCCACGAAAAAAAAAAAGTTCGGTTGGTTTAATATTAAGTTTGGTTAGGTTTGGTTTATGCAGGGATCCAAAATCAGGGACGGGACTTTTTGGGAAACAATTCTATTGCTGCGGTTATGGTAATTGCACGGCTTTAGCAGTCTTTCAGTTTCGAGGTAAAAAAAGAAAAAAGAAAAAAAATATATATATATATTTACAGCTGCAGCTTCACTTCTTGATATATTTTATGTGTTTTATTGAACGAGGAATATTTCGATAGCTCAGCAATCAACTAATATGATTATTATTATTATTATCATTATTATTTTGCAGGAATTACCATACGAAGTCGTTACATTGTAGTAACTTCACCTTACTGAGATCAAGTACTACTTTTAGTACTCTGCATATATATTTATTTTGTAGTGGGATAGTAAGATCAAACTTGTTGCCGCAAGAAAATATATGCAGGAAGTAGAATTGTACACACCGAACTTTCTGGAAAGAGAACGTCAGAATTCTTGTGTTCGTTTACTCCGGCCTTCTTCATCATTGCGCAACCAATTCTTTCGGAGGTAAATTCCCACTTTTGTAACTGCCGTTGAGTATTTCATTTAGCTGGTACCCACCCCATCCCAGCATTCAGAACATTAAGGTACTGTTGGAGTGCAAGGTTCCATGACAGAGAAATTGAAAATGGCATCTGCCACGCTGTGACTGAGGAAACATTACGTAAAAACGAGTTATAATATCTATCCTCTCACGCCGTGAGAGGATAGATATTATAACTCAACAATTCAACAATTTTTCGGGGGTAATGGAGGGGTGATAGAAAAAAAAGTTAAGAATTCTGAAATTCAAGAAGCCATGAATTCTTCAATTAGCTTCAAGCATGCATCTCTATTCATCACACCGATTTTCTTGGCATCTTTGGCAATAGTTATTAGAGATGCACTATGTTCAAATACAATAAATAAACGAAAATACCTCTAGTGTTTTAATATAGCTATATATATATATATATATATATATATATATATATATAAATGTTGACAACATTATGTAAAAGGGGTAACATGCTTTGTGATGTGATAAACTGAGTAACAAGCTGAAGTTTGGGAAACACTACTCTAACGGCTGAGCCACTTACACACACACACACACAATTATATATATATATATATATATATATATATATACACATTATATATACATACATATATATATGTATATATATATATATATATATATATATATACATATATACATATATATATATACATTATACATACATATATATACATACATATACATTATACATACATATATATACATACATATATATATATATATATATATATATATATATATATATATATATATATATACATACATACATATATACACGCACACTCAAAATGGAAACGCGCAACTGTCGGACTTTGGAATTTAGGGATCTTACGAAACCGTAACTTCCCAGCATCATAATTTGTCGTAAAGTCTGATGAAAGGTTTACGCCCTGCAACTGAACCTATACTCCTTTCTGTTCCGATTGAAGTACATAATATTATCCATTATTATTATTATTATTATCATAATCAACTGACGGTTTGTTGACCTAAAGGCATGCCGTACTGCACGAGCATCGTCTAGATGGCGCTGCTTTTATTTGCTTTGGACAAGTTTCTAATTCACTAGTAAAAGCGTCTAAAGACGCGGCGTTTTTTATTCGCTAGCAACTTAGAGCATGAATTCGCAGCATCTGTTTGACGCTGTGACAAAGTTAAACATGTCCAACTTTACCAATGGCGTCTTGAATTTCAGTAGCGAATAGATATCTGCTGTATAGTCTAGAAGACAACGGCAGGGTGTAATTGCTTTGAGGCTGGATGCATCGCCCAATTTCCTTTATACTACAGCTAACCCGACCGAAAGGAAAGGAAATATTGACCCTCCTTGAGATTATGGAAAACTATCTCATCGTATGGAACATTAAAATGAGACTATTTAAACAAGCTAATGCGCGATGGATAATTATCACAACTAATCATCGACCTTGCAAACAGCAATTTAAAGAGGACGAAGAGTTAAAAGGTAATAAATTATGTGTATATTAATTAATGATTTGATCACTCAACTCCATAGTAGTAGTATCTAGGTAGACGGAAAGTGATTAGCAAGACTAGTGTAGGCTGACTGGGCTAGTTCCTGCACACGACAGCACAATTTAGGAATTTTCGAAATTACCAAATGAAAGCTGCGTAACTAAATATGCATGAAATTATTATGATTTTTTTTCCGGAGAAACAAATTGAATTAAATATATTTTCATGCTACGGTACAAGAGCATTAAGGGCACCAACGGGAAGGAACTTATGTTAAGAAGGTAAAATACAAGAAAAGTGGAACACACAGGAATCTTTGATGTCCCCAGACAGTACTGGTATGACAAACCGAATTAATTTCTACGGGAAATCGTGTGCTCTAGAAGTTCCTCATCGAATGTGACATTTTTTGTAAACAAAAGCTATATCACGGGAATAATACAATATAGCCGACTATATGTTTATTTACTAAACACTAAATATTTAATACATTAATGAATTTATGTTAAACCTACATAAAAATAATTACGTAATCCTATTAACCGTTACTAATAAAAATTAACAGACTAGAAGAGAGCCTGAAGCAAAAATACACATCAGCTTTTAAGACATTACTTTTCTGACTAAAATGATATCAACCATCACCTCTCTGTGGATGAGAGGCGAAGAGTGATATCTAGTTTGGTCCAGGATTGAAGAAAGGGAAGTCGCATCAAAGTGTCCTTCTGTTGTATAAAAGGGTATATCATTCACAGCACTTTATTTTTTTTTCACACGTCCGAAACCTCGTGTTCGTTTATGGCCTTACGACTTCGTCTTCACTCAACCAATTCTTTCCGGTTTGAAATTGGGTCCTCTAATGAGACCTGCTTCCTGTCCATCCACTCTCGTACCTACGCTTTTTCTTGGCTGTTTCCTCGTAACATAATCACGCATTCTAACTTGGTTTAACCTTGCACAAAGGACAACAGCGGTTTGCAGGACTTCCTCTTGCGGTGCCGTAATTCTCGGGATTGTTCGAAAATGCTGGCGCGAATTTATCATTTTTACCAATATCGTGCAAACGACTTACCGCTTGCGTCTTTATCAGCTTGAAAATTGCCCTGGCTGAGCGATAAGTTGGTGACAAAAGAAGCTACCATCTAGCGTCAAAAGCTGGGGTCACGTGAGTAATCATCACCCCAGACTTCGATAGGGTGACAATTTTTCATGTGGGATATCCTAGGGTGACAATTCTTCATGTGGGGCATCATCCTGGGTTTACGATTCTTCGGTTGTATAAGTTGATGATAATAGTAACTTTCATTCAACCTAACCTAGTTTTTATTCCACTGTTGATATTCGGCGTACTGGGGTGACAATTCTTCAGGTAGGATCTCATGGGGTAACTATTCTCCATGTGGGCGTTCTGGGGTGACAAATTTTCATGTGTCCCGAATTCCCCGGCAATCAGTGGGTTATGGGATTAAAACAAGAAAAACACATGTTCTCCATACTGCTGCATCATTTGTGTGAGATGCAAAGAGCACGCAATAAGTTACAACGGAAATGATCATTTAGTCAATACCGAAATCGGCTATAAAATATAAGCTAATCAATTAATAATTAATAAATAATTCATATATCTTGACAAATATTCCAATAAAGAATGATAATAAAAAAAGACAGTCTTGGCGTTAATCCCACGAAACTCCAGGAAGGGAGGAAGGGAGGAAGGGAGGGAGGGGGAGGGAGGAAGGGAGGGAGGGAGGGAGGGAGGGAGGGAGGGGGAGGGAGGGAGGGAGGGGGGGAGGGAGGGGGGGAGGGAGGGGGGAGGGGTGAGGGAGGGAGGGAGGGGTGAGGGGTGAGGGAGGGAGGGAGGGGGGAGGGGTGAGGGAGGGAGGGAGGGAGGGAGGGACGACTTGCGTCACTCAACGGCCTTGACCATCGACGATTTTATGCCTGCACGCGACAATCACAAGTTTCAATGATGGCGCAACTTAAACACGTAGGTAATTCCTTGTCTGTACCTCATCGACACTCATTTATATTTACAATTTCCTGTACTTACCTACTACCAAGGTAGGTAAGTACAGGTATGCAACCCTCTACGAAGTTGTGAAGAAATAGGTCTCTTGCTGCCGTGTTTTCTTATTTATATACTTATTATTTTATATGTTTATTTATTTATTTATTTATTAAGAGAGAGAGAGAGAGAGAGAGAGAGAGAGAGAGAGAGAGAGAGAGAGAGAGAGAGAGAGAGAGAGAGAGAGAGAGAGAGAGAGAGAGAGAGAGAGAGAGAGGGGGGGGGGGAGTGTAGCTTGAGTGGGCAGTGAAGAAAACGGAAAGTACAGAATTCCTCTGACGATGATGATGGCCGAAATACCACGAAATCAGATTTTCTGCGAATTTGTCCGGGTAGTTTGTAAAGACAACTGGAAGGGAGTTGTAGTCTACAGAAAGGGATGATATTGGTCTTTATCCAGGTAGTTGGGTGGGTCTTGTTTATATTCGTGTGATGAGATGTGGTGTAAAGGATGTCCTATGATATAGTGTTAACTGTCTAGGCTTGGAATAGTGGTCTTACATATAGTATTATCGGTTCAATATTCATTTTCTATAAATGGTTGGGTGATCTAGGGAGGGGGATAGGGATGAGGAATCGTCACTCCAGACTTCGACAGGGTGACAATTCTTCATGTGGGCTATTGTAGAGTGACAATTCTTCATGTGGGCTATCTTAGGGTGACAATTCTTCATGTGGGCTATCCTAGGGTTGCAATTCTTTCATGTGGGCTATCCCAGTGTTGCAATTATTTCATGTGGGCTATCCTAGGGTGACAATTCTTCATGTGGGCTATCGACAGGGTGACAATTCTTCATGTGGGCTATCGACAGGGTGACAATTCTTCATGTGGGCTATCGACAGGGTGACAATTCTTCATGTGGGCTATCGACAGGGTGACAATTCTTCATGTGGGCTATCCTAGGGTGACAATTTTTCATGTGGGCGATCCTGGATTTAAGATTTTTCGGTTGTACAAGATAAGCATAGCCCTCATTCAACCTAACCCAATCTTTATTCCAATGTTGATATTCAGCGTATTGGGGTGACAAATATTCAGGTGGGATCTCATATTGTGACGATTCTTTATGTGGGCGTTCTGGGGTGACAATTCTTCATGCGACCCGACCCGATTTTGGTGTTAAGTCTGGTCGTGAATTTTGGCTTAACAACAGTTAAAATATATAAGCAACTAAATAAATCAACAATATAAAAAGAACACGAATCCGAGTGCCATGGTTTGCATGATGAAACATCAAGGACATTGCTTTTTAATGGTTTTAATTAACCTGGATGTGGGGCTGGGGGTCAAGATATGGTGTGGCCTTCGATTTGAGGGAGGTGGTAGATTATTTTATGAGTGTTGAAAAATAAGTTTCCTGTTAATTTTGGCGTCTTTGTTCCTCGATGCATCTCTGTGTGTGTGTGTGTGTGTTAATATGGAGTTCTCCTTGGCTGGGTGATTTTTATCATCTCTCCTCTCTAGGTAGTGATACACTGGATTCCCTCAAGGGGGGCGTATGACGACACGTCGATGTTTTTTTTTTCCGGGCTGGAAAAGTTTGGCTACAGTGGCTTGGTCGGGAGTTGTGTATCTGGCAGTGTGTGTGTGTGTGTGTGTGTGTGTGTGTGTGTGTGTGTGTGTGTGTGTGTGTGTGTGTGTGTGCGCGCGCGCAATTATTATTTGGGTTAGTAGGAATGTTGTTGCTTGTGTTGAATATCCATGTGGTAAAGAGGTGTACTGCTTACTGCAGCCTGGGGTCCTTTAGTTTGTTTAGAGGAAGAGAGTGGGTGGAGTTTTGAAGATGAATTTTAAAACACTACCCGGTTCCCTCATTCCTGCTCTTTCTTGGCCGATATATTTTTTCCATTTTATTTTTTCGGTCATTTCGCTTCTAAACTTAGACGAATCGCCCTATGGATTGGACATTTCGCCCCCATCGAAATAAAACAAGTCTATTGATGTAACAGTAAACTTAAAGTGTTTAAAACGTTTATCAACAAGCGGCCGGTTGAAAATATTGATAAACAATTTCACTTTATCTATCGACATTATGTACATTCATTAAGATAACGGCGGAAACATTACAGTAGTCTTCATAAGTATCACAATATTTATATTTCAAAATATACAGTGCCAATGAAAGACCGTCTCACAGCAAACTTGATAGATAGCACAAAGACCTATTTATATTATGTATGCTAAATCAAGATGCCTAGATAGGCTACAATATAGGTACTTTATACGAAAAACACACAAATTCCATCTGGGAGAAGCATACTATAGTTCTGTAACATCACATTGATAGTTCACATATCATAATGCATCGATTAGTTCATTACGAACAACTGGTACACTGACAAAGGAGCAGGATTTTAGCAGTTATATGGCAGTTTTCGTTCCAACATTACGAGCATCCCAGTTAGATTATTTTTTTCGCTGAAGGTAATTTTCATGGTCGTCGCGCATAGGACTCGAACCTACCGCTCTAACGCAAAGAGGCTCCTGAAACAGTGCCTTCATCCGCTCAGCAACTGATGGTTAAATCTCTGAACTCGGAACGCTACTGGTTTCCAAGATTAGGAAAGATCGCTGCCTGCGACCCCTATTTCCCTTTTCACCAGAGAGCCAACCACATTCGTAGCAGGGGGTAAGGACCGGAACGAATCACTTTCACGCTTTCGCCATTGTAACCATATGAGAAATTCGCTAGTAAGGCACTGCTAAATTATTGGCACAGGTCAGAACATCATAATCTGTTTATTTCAACTGGGTGAAACGTCCAATCCAAGGGGGAGAATCATCCAAGGTTGGGAGCGAACTGATGGAGGCCGGAAAGATATCTATGGGCCTTTCCCAAAGCAAATGCGTATTTCGTAATTAGTATTCACTGTGCATAACCACTAGAACAAATTACGTGTTTTTACGATACGAATTACTAAAGTGATAACAAATTACAAAATAATGAAGTTAATAAAAATATGTCACTGATCCATCGAATATGATTTTTTTTTTAATATTTTCTCATATTATTATTATTACTGATAATAATAATAATGGTATAAAAACAATCCCGCAGCCTTCTTGCGGTAAATCTTTGACTATTGTATTACTATGGAACTTACAATGTCGGCTTACAATGGTATGAGAGGGCACAGTTGCCAACTGTCATTTTACAATTGAAAATACGGGAGGAAATGCATATTTGTTAAAGCTTTTGGTCTCTCCAGTATTTCGTCACATGGGAATATGATTACACGAATGAACAAAAACATAAATCAAAACAATAATAAACAAGGAGTGGAAAATTATGCATGGGTAATGTAAAGAAGCTCGTGTGTCCTTTGATATGGCTTTGGTAGGCGTTTGGTGCGGTCAGTTAGATCAAAACAAATGACGGCTGGGTTTTCCAGAAGCGGACGATGAACTGACACGCTCGTGCTAACACATGTATCTTAGAAACAGTTCAGTAGTTGCCAATTATCAGTAAAGAAAATTTCATTATTATACAGAAGTGGCAGAACAATATTCTTCGTGAGGATTAGGTTTTTGCTCTTACAAGTCATTTTGTCATTCCTGAATTTATATATTCCATATTATGCACTTTCATTAGTTAAAATACCAACTAATGCGGTGAAACATATTTAATTTCTAATCTAAGCTTATTGAAATTTAGTTTAGTCGAGTACAATCTGTGAACTTATCCCTAAATAACATGACACCCAAGAACTCAGATGTAACGAACACTAATACTAAAACCTCTTAAAATAAATAGACAACAAGCAACTCCAAGGGCGATTACAGACGACTCTCCTACACAATGACGAACGCAGCATCAGCACCCGTAGAGCAAATGGGATCTTGGTAATTTGGCAACAACGCTTGCGCACCGAAGCTTACAAGTAGTTGCCACGGGTATGATACTATGCAATACGAATATCCAATAATTGTCGTAGTGAGCGGGTTTCTCTCAGCAAATTACAACTGTTTATAAGAAGCCGCAAATACAAATTAAAATGACACAAAGGAATATGTGGAGGGTGGTTTAGCCTAGCAACGAAAACAAAACAAAACAATTGCCTGGGTTTCCCAATAACCGAGAAGCACCAAATGGCTGAGATTATCATGAACGACAAGGGGGACCGCGAAAATAAATCATACTGCCATTACTAACTATCCCATTCAATCGGTGGGGGAATTCTGACTTGTTAATTAGTCTTAAACTTCACACTAAAACGAACATAACAGCTCCTTGATACCAAATAAGACACATCTACTGTAACACATTTGTTCTTTCCCGGTAAATAAAAGCACTACCAAAATCTTAAGAGCATAAGAATAGAGACTGTAAGAGACCATAGGGCCTACACTTGGCAGTTTCATGTCCATTACCACCTATATCATTCAAATCCATAGTTATCTAACTTAACCAACAATTCCTGCGCTTACTACATAGTTACTAAGTCTATTCCATTCTATTACCACTCTATTGTTAAACCATTCTTGCCCATTCCCTTCTTAAATTTAAATTTGTTCAGTTTAAATAAATTATTGCGAGTTCTACTCTGTCGTCTTAATAAGATAACCTTATCTATATCGCCCTTGTTAAAGCCCTTGACTCGTTTGAATACCTCTATGAGATCACCCCGCACTCTACGTCTTTCCAGTGTAAATGAAGGTCCCTAAGCCTATTAACGTAAATTTCTGAGCCCATGTATCATTTTGGTTATTCCACTGAACGGATTCCAGTTACGCCCATCTTAAGGTCAAAACGTATTTAAATTATTTTTACAGAAGATTCAAATTATTATTCTACACCGTGAATATCTATTATTAGCGAAAATGATGTCACACACACACACACACACACATATATATATATATATATATATATATATATATATATATATATGTATATATATGTATATATATATATATATACATATATATATAACCAAACCACCTCACAGTAAAGCTCGCAAGTAAAACAATTGAGAATCACTGTTATGAGAAGTTCCCATCAACAGAATACGTTTGGAGGCAACCGTTACAAATACATGCCAAATGTCGACAGCTTGTCCAGCGGAATAGCAACCTTAACATGAATAGTCTGACGGTTGTTGCCATTATTTTACGTTTATCTAATTTATTTGTTTATCTTATTAATTTTACAGGAACCCTTACCTGCCCGAATAATTCAGGGAGATGGTGAGCTTTCAGAGATATATGTTGTTTTGAAGGAGTATTCGACGTGTTAGCGCGCAACTTCCGGACTATGGGGGTCGGACCGTGTCCCATATCAAGTGGTAGAGTCGCTACGAGGTAATGCTGCGGCTGCGCTGTCGCTGCCCCACATAAATGACATTTTATCTTCACTGTTTCTTCCTTCCTGCATGCATGACTTACCACACACACACATATCTAAGTCAAGGACTACGCTGGGTGGTCACCGCCTGTCTATCTGGCCCAGGAGGAAAACGCTGGGTCTCGTTCCTGATAACGAGGTTGAAACACACGCTGAGGGTTAAAGTGGCCATGATGTTGCTATGTTCGACCCTGGCCATTAATTTCGCGCGATCGTTGGCACTAAGGGCTGCGGATTACATGAACTTCGAAGTTGCCTTGGCAGCGTCGTTTGCAATACTGTTACATACAACACCGGCATGATTGAGGATCTTGTAAAATATTTGCTAGCCTAACAATAAGCCGATGACGTCATGTCGCTTGTCCAGCGAGTTGCCGTGGAAGCAAGTAAAGGCGGAGCATGCCGACAGACCTTTTGATCCATATCTAGTTTACGTTCGGGCTGGTATGGCTACCCTTTTTGTTTAAGTTTTGTTGCTAAAAATGATCTATTTCAACTAAATAGCAAAGCTCAGATGAGTGTCATACTGTACTTCGCCAAACTGCGTTTTGCCTAACTGCATTTCACCACCCTCCTTAGGTCACATTAAGTTTTATTAGAGTAAGTTATACTGCGTAGCACTGATAAACTAATTTGGCGAAATGGTACTTCGGTAAAACAATTTGGCGAAATGAGAATGGCTCGTTCTTACCAATAGTTGTGGTTAAGGTTTTAGCGAGTCTCTCTCTCTCTCTCTCTCTCTGTGTGTGTGTGTGTGTGTGTGTGTGTGTGTGTGTGTGTGTGTGTGTGTGTGTGTGTGTGTGTGTGTGTGTGTGTGTGTGTGTGTGTGTGTGTGTGTGTGTGTGTGTGATTCACCATGGTCTTGAATCGCGTGTTGGATTCATGATCGACATTATCCTCCCGGAAGAGAGCTCATATGTGACCAATCTATGGGTAATGCTGTGACCTTACACGCACTCCTCCAAGGTTAGAGTAACGACTCGCAGCGCAGCGGTACTGAAATTATTTCAGCCGAGTGTGATTCGAACTCGTACCGCTGTAGCAGTAGTTGCGAACGCTACCACTGCGTCGTCGAGTCGTGTGTGTGTGTGTGTGTGTGTGTGTGTATATTCACAATGGTCTTTGGATCACGTGTTGGACTCGTGATGTGTGTGTGTGTGAGGGAAGGAATATTTAATCCATTCTTGAAATCTAGTATAGTAGTCGAAGTGTCTGAGCCATATGACCATTCCAATGTCAACAGACTATTTACACTGACACCTGGTGCCAACATGAAGCAAGATGTCGGCAGTTGGAAGCTTTCCAAAATAAACAAATAAAATTATAACAGTAATATAATAATAAATAATAATAATAACAATATTAATAATAATAATAAAAACAATAATAAAACGCCACATTTCCCTCGGTTGTGTGCTGTTCTTAACTTCCGAGACATCACCAGTGAACAGAATCGTCGACTCTCCATAAGACGCTTCAAGTTCTCGTTTTGTTGATCCTTTTTCTACGAACGCCTTAGGATCTCCTCATACTCCGGGATGGATCTACCCCTCTCCCCCATCCTCGTTCCTTTCCCCGTCATATCGTTCTTACCAGGGAGTAAAAAAAGTGTGGCGTCTGGCCATATCAAATCAGGTAGGTGCTTCACCGAAACGAAATTGTGTGTGTGTTGTTTTAAGCTGACTAAAATCACGTGACTCTGGGGTGGATCGCAAAAAAAAAAAAAAAAAAGAAAAAAAAATATATATATATATATATATATATAAATATATATTATATATACATATATATACACATATATTATAATATATATATAAACATTTATATATATATATTACATATATATCTATATATATATATTACATATATATATATATATCTATATATATAAATATTACATATATATATATATATATATATATATATATTACATATACATATACTGTATATGTTACAGTAAGAACACGTACCTAGGGATTACGCGTAATCCCTGAATGTTTATTCAGTGAATACGCGTAATCCCCGTTTCACTAACCTAACCTGACCTAACCGAACCGAACCTAACCTAAGGTTAGGTTAGGTTAGTGAAACGGGGATTATGCGTATTCACTGAATAAACGGTTAGTGAAACGGAGATTACGCCCCTTCGGGCGGGGGTCGCCATATTGGATCAATTCGCTTTCTATCAGAATGACCCGCTTCGTAATCCATTACAGCTCTACGTGTCGGCACGTATGGGGTACATTGTTCACACTTCCAAAGCATTTAACTCCGACAAATATTAATACCAACACAATGTATTATGCTTTGTCAATAAGAGCCTCTCTCTCTCTCTCTCTCTCTCTCTCTCTTTAAACCAGTATATACAAAGCAAATCAAGTTAAGGACATTTCTGGCCCCAAGCTCAGCCACATGCCGAGTGTCACCCAACAAAAATACAGACAGATGTACTTGCTCACTTCGTATAGCAGAAATGGAGTGGGGGCGAGGTGGAAACAAATACACATCCTGGCGAGGCGATATCATTCACATATTTTCCCGCAAAGGATAAATCATATATATATATATATATATATATATATATATATATATATATATATATATATATATATATATGAAACACTGGTAGCTCGTGTTCAATTATGCAAGAGTATCCACTGGGAAAGAAACTAAACGAAGCACAGAGCTTTCGTATACATCTTCAGTGCAGAAGTACAAGGAAAGGATTACAATTGAGTGTGTGTGTGTGTGTATATATATATATATATATATATATATATACATATATATACATATATATATACATATATATACACACATATATACATACATATATACATACATATATATATACACATATATATACATATGTGCATACATTCATACATATATACATACATATATATACACATATATATACATAAATGCATTCATATATATATATATATATATATATATATATATATACACATATATATGCTGGTACATTGTGACAAGTTGATGAAGGTGGAAAAAGAAGTCACGGGTCTAGTTCCGAGTTCCTGAGTTTATTCCTGACCGGTTTCGCTCTATGATTCTGAAGAAGCATAGAGCGAAACCGGTCAGGAATAAACTCAGAATCTCGGAACTAGACCCGTGACTTTTTTTC
>NC_134794.1:63348948-63368948 GCF_046742065.1 Oratosquilla oratoria | reverse complement strand
GAAAAAGGCATAGGAAACACTCCTACCCATTCCAAAACAAAAGTGGATAGTGAAAGAGATATCGGGGTAATTATCAGTAATGATCTAAAATCATCTAAGCATTGTATTTCAGCATCTGAGAAAACAAAAAGATTCTAGGACTGATTGCGCGATCTTTTGACTTCAAAAGTCCATCTCTCATTAACAAGTTATATAAATCGTTAGTTTGTCCACATTTGGAATATGCTGTTTCCGCATGATCACCTAATCTTATTAAAGACATTGACAGATTGGAAAAAGTATAACGGTGAGCCACAAAACTGATTCCAAATATCAAACATAAATCATAGGAAAATCGACTAAAACAAATATATTCTCTCTCTCTCTCTTTGAAAAAAAAGGGTAGACTCAGGTGATTTGATGCAGGTATTTCAAAAGTGAATTGACAGCATCAAAAGTGACATTTTTCACTGAATGAGAATCAGACAGTCTCAAACTGTCAAGAAATAGATTTATTTTGGAAGTGGATAGAAACAACTTTGTCAACCGTGTAGTTAATGAATGGAATAAACTTCTTGCAGAGGCAGTGCAATGTAGTTCAGTTCGAAGCTTTAAGATTCGCTTATTTAAAAACCCAAGATATTGTAATGCCTGCTATTTATTTCATATTATTTATTTGCTTGTGAACTACTTATGGACCAAAAGGTCTCCTGTCGGGATGCTCTTCCTTTGTAATCTACTCATTCTTAAAAGATAAATCCCACATCGAAGCCTGCCGCATTATAACTGAAGCCCTTCCTCCTATTCCAACAAATATGTATACAGGCTCTTAGGTATCTCTCCACCTGCGATACGAAGAGAAACATAAAAAGACCCACGGCACCCATTCTGCGCCCATACCAGCCTCAGCACGCTGAAAATCCAGGAAAAAATCTAACATCCATCAGCTTGCCAATAAACGTAACAACCAGGGGCCGTATACACAAAACTTGTTAGCACTAACAAATAGCTGTTAAGGGTAACAAATTCCTGTTAAGGCTAACATTTAGCTGTTAAGCACTAACAGTGATACAGAAAACTTGTTAGGGCCTTAAAAGTACTGTTAAGATAAAAGTGCTGAGGAGGACTATTAAGCTCTTAACAAGTTCCTGTTAGTAGAGAAGATGGCGGAGCAACAACAACTAAAAAGATGACTGCGAGTTTATCGACAGCGACGGGACATATTTAACGAGTACAATGATGACGAACTCATCAAACGCTTCAGAATGAACCGTGCTGGTATAATAAAAATGGCTGATTTAGTGAGGGACAAACTTCAATCCCGAACAGAACGGAATCGACCACTGAGTCCTGAGACGAAGGTGGCAATTACCCTATGATATTTAGCCACAGGTAAAATGCAGCAGTGACGAATTTGGGACCTCGCAAGCATCAATCAGCCGTGTCATTACTCAAACAATTGATGCACTATCAGAACCAGATATTGTAACTCAGTTTGTAAAATTCCTATTGACTCGCCAAGAAGTGCAAGTAAAACAAGCAGAGTTCATGGAAAACTGTAGGTTTCCCGGTGTTGTGGGTACCATAGATGGCACAAACATTAGAATTGGGGCTCCAAGTGTCGATGAACATTTATATGTAAACAGAAAACAATACCATAGCATCAACGTGCTTTGTCATGCCTCCCTCTTATCCTTGTGGTTTAAACTTGGCTTGAATCGCCCATTTATTATTATTTTTTCTCCATAATCACGTTGATCAAGAGGAGTGTTTCCTCTTGTGACCAGTTTGGCTTCCTTTTCTTTTTCTGTGTTTCTTCTGCCATGTCTATGTCCTCTGAAATTATTGTTGAGTCTTCTGTCGGAAGATTTGTCTGTGGCACGGCCGCCTGTACAATGCGCCTTCGTCCAAAAATATCTGTCGTTGGTTAATAAGTACTTCTAAAAACCCATACATACGATATCTATGTGCTATCATGATACTTTATTAATAAATTCTGAACAACTGCATTAATAACACTGTTTTATGTGTGCAATTTTTGATAATACGTCCATTTACATGTTCATAAGCTGCTAACTTCAGCGCTGTTTAGCGGTACTTGACAAACAACTGTTTGCTAGCTAACAGTTGTTAGTTAAGCATTGGTGTATAACTTTTAGTGGTTTTCTGTTAGCTAGCAGAGATTGTTAAGGCTAACAAAAAAGTTTTGTGTATACGGCCCCAGGAAATTCAGAATAAACAAATGGAAAGAGATGGAACAAACAACCATACATCACCCAACCATCTCCAAGCCCAGGATAAAATGCCTAAAAGAACTACGTAAAATGGGGACTAGCCGAGAACGCAGCCTGTGGATGCGGGCACAAATGTTTTAGCACGTGGAGCATCTTACACCTTGAGCACGGTATACATAACATCCTGCCACGTCACTGACATAGCAAAGGCATGGCTGTCATTCTGGCGTGACACGATATGATGACCGAAACTGAAAGGGGGTTATCCTCCCCAGTTTACGAACTCGTTCTTGTCTACGGGAGGAATTTCTCTAGCGTTGCGTTCAAACGGATATTTACTTTGTTTACTATTTACATACTTTCACCAAGTTAGGAATTTCTCAACACTTTCGTTATAATGATGCATTTTAACTTATTTTTTTTTGTGACCAAGCTAAACTTTATACAAATTATGATGGTATATTTAGTTCACCTGCACAGCTGAGAAGTGCATTCGATGCTGCGTGAATCAGCCCAAGCCTCCCCAAGCACACCTGCCCACGAATATAGAAAATAACATCGACATCGCCTGCGAGCAAGTGGCGCCGTTATTGACCTAAATTTTCGAAGGCTATGCGAGGAATTTCCTTTAGCTGAATAAAACTGCGTGGCTATTACACGATAAAATATCCAAATAAGGTAAGCGTTCGTGCGTGTTCTCTTGGCTTAATAAAATCACCAAGCGACAGCATGAACAACTATATTAACGACAGTGTCATACTACGGGCAGGGTATAAGGTATCCAGACAAATCGTTCCTTTGACATGAGCTATGTATTTCTATTTTTGCACGTTTACTATATAACTAATATAGTGGTGTACTATGTATACTTGTATGTGCTTGGGCGTTTGTGTGTGGACATGATTAATGGTGGGCAGGTAAATGGAGGTAGTAGAGGGAGGACAGGGGGAGAGGGAGGAGAGGGGAAAATGAGGAGAAGGGGATAGGGAGAGGTTAAAAGCGAGGAAAAGGGTGAAGGTGATAGTGTGGGTGTCTGAGATGGGGATGGGGACGGAGAGAAAGAGGATGAGAAAAAGGGTGAAGGGTAGTAGGGGTGAGAAAGATAGTGAGGATGAGGGACAAGGTGAGAGAGAAGGTAAGGAAGAAGCTGAAGGGAAAGTTAGGAAGACGGTGAGGGACGGAGAAGGTGAGGAAGAGGGAGATGAACTGGGTAGAGGAGGGACTTGCCTACAGGGGCGGGGGTTGTGTGACGCAGTGTCGTCTCAGGATATGCATGACGACGGACGGTTAGTCTTTGCATTTGAGAACTCCTCTGCAATAGTAGCCAAGTTGCTAATATATCAAACCGTTTATTGCAAGCCAATAAAAGTGAAGCGTAATATCGGTATGCAAAGAAATGAATACCTAAGGTGGGATGAGGCCAAAATTAGATTGGCTGGGATACACACCTACGCACACACAAACACACCAACGCCACCCTCCTCGTTTTCCCGCCTTTGCCCCGTCCAGTTGCATATGCATCGACTTATCCTGCTTAAAAAAAGTCGAATTGCGTACCAGAAAATTTAACGTTCTAAATTTTCATTGTGTTTCTTTGAATCATCATCTCAAATATTGGGCGAGCAACAATAACTACATAAAGGATATCAAGGTGACCAGCAATGCGCCAATATTTATTTTTGGAAGACGACTTTGGGCAATGTCGTGGAATGTCTAACTCCTGCGAGTAAAGAAGCCTATGTATATAATAGGATAAGAGTTAAAACGCTTCAGGATCACACCTACTATGACCAAGAAAATATCACGGAGAAAATGCAAAGCACGTACCAATACAACGCACGTGGATGTATGACCTTGTTCCCGCACACACATGCACGCATGCACACAGGCTGACACTACGCATTACTCAAGAATCAGTTTGGAAAGGTGTAAGCAAATACGAGAATCACTAAACACAGACAAGGAAATGAGTGAAATTCCTGATTACAATAAATTAACAAAAATAAATATATAATAATTACAATAATTATAATAATAAATGAGAATAAAGCTCGACTCCAATCAAATATTACCAAAAAGGTTTCTGGGGATAATTTTGTTGTTAATTTTAACAGAGCACTATGTGAGCGTCCCCCCACCCACTCGCTTGCTACAACAAATGTTAACACAATTCTTGAACTACATTTGGATCGCTATGCAAATGGCAATTTACTTATTCTTGATTCAGGTTAATAAAACTTAATTGTGTGTGTGAAAGAATATATACCTGCAAAGTGTTTCGGGAACAACATTTGCACTTACAACGGAAAACCACCCAAAACCATGCCTAAAGCACTTTAAAACAACTGCGATCCTTGAAGAGAAAAAAAAAGAATAGGATAATAATAATAACAACGAGGGGACAATAAAACGAGGGAAAATAATAGAAAGGAAAGAAAAACAAAATGGAGGAAAATAAATAAAAATAAAGAAAGAAAAGAGAAAAGGGAAAATAAAATGAAAAAGAATAGAGGAAAGTTCGGGAAAAGGAAAGGAACAGCAAGATGAAAAGAAAATGAAAATAACGATATAAGAAAGAAAAGTGAAAGGAAAAGGAAGACACGAAGAAAAGAAAATGGGAGGGGGGGAGGAAATAAAGGACCCTTGACCTTGTTAGTAACAACCTAACCACGAAAAGGGGCAAGGGGGTAGGGAGGGGGGGGGGCAAGGAGTTAGTCATCAACTCGGTGCGGCCTCACCTACTTGGCATGTCACCACAGCACCTCTCGGATATCACAACCCCAGCATCTCACCATCTGCCCACCACTTAGGCTCGTTTCACACGCATCGACTTTTTGACCGTGCACCGTCCACACGACCCTCAAATCACCCAGGGTGTCTACGGACGCTTTCACACGTGGTCGTGACGTGTGAAAGCATCTATACACACCTATTGTTACTTGAGTGCACGACGTCGTGTCGTAGACGGCGCACGGCAAAAAGTCGATATGTGGGAAACGAGTGTTAGCTAACACCATAGCTATCCACCATCCAATTTCACATAATTGGGGTAAATAGTCCCCTGTAGGTCCATACCTTCTGATGGAGGGATGGATGCAGTCTTTGTATTTCACTACAACAACTACATTCGGGTTTGTAAGGTCTAAAATGTATGGTGAAGAATGTATATGTGGTATTTAAGCTGTAGCAGTTCACACTGGTCTACTGTATACCTAATGTCCACCTAAAACCCAATTTACCTGAAAACTAACCCAACCTAGGCCAAACCAAAACTAACCTAACCAAACCTAGAACCTAACCTAACTAAACCCACAACATAGCCTAACCAAATCTAGACATAGCCTAACCAAAGCTAGAACATAACTTGACCACAGCTAGAACATAACTTAAACTCAATTCAGTGACATAAAATAGAGGTAGGCCCCAAACGCGCCAAATGTTGTCTGTGTAATTTGGGACAATGTCATTCTCAAACAATTGATAAATGTCAAACTTCACTCAATTCTAATTTCCCAAAATATTCCCCCCTTTCTTTGTTTCCTGTCCATGTGTACATTTAGACAGATTTTATAACCCGAAAAATGTTAAATTGACACCTGTTAATTCTCTCCCAGGTCAATCTTTTTTGTAGTGTGTGTCAACTTTTGTTTAGCCAAATAGTTCCCAACCATTTTTTTTTTACCATGCCCCACCTAAGCATTTCTAAAATATGCCCTCCCCCCGTTATATATAATCCTTATTATTCAAAAAGTGAATAATAATAAGTAAACAAAAGCAATGCCAATTTGCTTCTACAGCATACAGAGACCGATATATCGTTTAAGAGATGACGAAATGTATATAACTTCACACCACCAAGCAAAGAAAACTACAGCGAACAGCATCGCTAGGGCGGCTTCGTACTATTTTCGATAAGTTTAGGGCGTATTCATTCGTTATTTCTTTCATAAGTCAATTTATTAATTTCATTATGAAAGCCATTTGATCGTTGTGATAATGGTGACAGAGTTGTAATCCATGTTTGTCAATAGTAACTTCGATACAATCCTCTTGACGCCATATAATTCAAACAAGTCAATAATTATCACATCATTCAGACACACTTGTGTTAATAACTTTTGATAATACATATAAAACACAGATACATGTCTATGCACATGTAAATGCATGTGCATACACACACAAATATTTTTAAGTGTGCATATTGTATATGGACCGTGTCATACACATAACCACTAGAAAATAAATCACTGTTAATAACTCGTTCTTAAACTGCCCACGTTGGGGGCCACTGGTTTGCCCCTTCCCTATGCTATTTATTTCCTTATCACCCCATACTCGGTACCTGACAGGTTGGGGGAAAAAAAAAAAAAAAAAAAAAAAAAAAAAATTACGTTGAAAGGATCTTCGGCCTCGATGTTCGCGAAATATTCAGTTCGCGAAAAGCCAGGTTCATGAAAAACAGATTCCGCGAAATGATAAGCCCGATAAATATCAACAAAATTTGCTACTGCCGCGATCATAACAGAGTGCATTTCGGTCAATACCATACAATCTGATTCACCCGAGAACAAGTCTCCCAGCCCGATGGGATTTCATCGGGCCTCATGGGGGCTCTTCGCGTTATTCCTCATCTCGTCTGTGACCGCATTCCTCGACGTCGATTCTCAGTCCCTATTGAGAGACACTTCAATTTGACTTGGCACATGTAAATGACCCCTGCTAATGACAGATGATTTCAATCAGTAAGGAACTGGTTCTACAAGTAAGGGGGTGAGGTGGTGGTAATTGTGGTGTTGGAGATGAAGGTAATAATGGGTGCTGGTGGTAATGGTGGTGGTGTTAGTATTGGTGGTAGTCTTGCACGATGGGCAGTGGTTCTGTCCATTTTCAAATTCCGTCAACCCCTTCACCTCCATCAGGAGGTACAGCCTTGAGAGGTTGACACTCGGTCTCCAAGATCTCTATTTGTCAACTTCATCTGTTTTTCTTCCGCCTTTTCATTAAGTTACTTTCAGCCGGTGAGGCTGACACTGTCCCACAATACAAAAAAAATCTTCCCAGTGAAATCTGTGGGAAGCTTCGAGGGCCGTTGCCAGCTGATGTGGGGCAGCGGGTTTTCCATTCGGAAAAGCAGCAGTTGTCAATACAAATTTAAAATTATTTTTATTTTCCCAACACCAAGGCAAAATTCGCGTTTAACCGGCAAGCCCCCATGACTCGGCAAGCATACTATCCAGTGGTTGACGAGTTTAAGTTAGGTTGAGTTAGATTAGGAATCGATAAATGAAAAAAGTGGTGTTAGTAAAACACAAAATACCAATTCTCTTTCCGTTCATTCCCCAGATACCTATTTCTCAAGACATTTTTCATTATCCTATATTTTTCTCTTCCCTTAATTCATCTTCACTCCGAAAGCGGGGCGATTTTGTCTACAAGGAAAGAAACGCTAGTAAACTACAACTCTCACATCACCCAGCCGTTCCTACCACGGTAACGTATGCTTTACTAATAATACTACCAGACCATTTAATTCAGCATGAGATGTAGACCGACGCTAAACTGTCAAATATATACACCCAGATTTTAATGTAAGACGACATTTATATCATCCGGTGTTAAACGAAAAGACTTGAATAGTCTTGCAAATATCTTATAGTCCGTACAAAAATGTAGACCAACTTTGTCACCAGTCCACAATCGTCCTAAATTATCTTACCTTTATCTTCCACGTCATCCACCACTTACCAAAAACACCAATTTTATGCTTTGCTGTTAGCATTATCTATGCTCAGCTTGTGGTGACGCGACCTGTCGAGAATATAAATCTTGTTATATTTCTATTTGCCGCGTCCTACCCACAGCCTTCGGTTCCAGCCTTGTATCCCAAATGGCGAATTCGACCTACGCAGGCTGATGTATTGATCTCATGACGATTAGCGTCAACAAACCAATCCTCATCGTGTGTGATGCACTTCAGTTGTCGTCAGACTGAACGACTCTATTAAATGCAACTACGTCTATATATAATTACCCCGCAAATTCAGAGATTGGCATCACTGAAGCCATAATCTGAACGTTATGACGGTTGGCCAAAGTCTTCGGTGTATAGACTACCTACCCGACTTTTTTTTTTTTTTTACAATATCTCCTGATCCATTATACTAACCTATTTTTTAAACAAAATTTAGAGATACCATGAAAAAGGATTCGAAAAAACAGCACCTGAACATCGCCCCTCTGCCTTTCCAATATGTGTAATGCAACTGATGACCGCGTGAACCTCTTCTGCCTCCTGCAATGCGTACTGACGCCATGTCGCTTGGAACCGATGCTTGTACACAACTGTATGCGCTGTCCTGTTCCAATAATTTTACAGAATGAAACCTAAACAAACTGGGATCACAGTAGGATGAAAGTTTGATAACAATTAGCGATCTATGGGTTCCCATTTCATGGTTCACAACCTAACATGCTGCATGCTCAGCAACAGGCCCAAAAATAACCCTGACGCCCCAATGGTAAATGGTAAACTCATGATCGATTATGATATTTGTGGAGGTAATTTCTATCTAAATATAAACGTGTTTCTCCGTGTTTTTTTCTCAAACCTACGACAATCCAAATAATAAAGAGCAAAACGAAATAAAATAAAAATTTGATCCATTTCAACAGCGTCAAAAATAGACGGAATAAGTTGGAAACAATATCGTTCTTTACTATCGTTCGATGTAGCTGCATCACCACTTCGCGTGATGCTTGTAGAAGTCGCTTAAATAATTTTGTATGATTTCAAGAATGACAAACAATACAATCCAGATTGCACGCGAACTTCATTTACGAATATCCAGTATTTTGATGTGGTAAAATCTCCACAATGAAATCAAGATGGTATTCTCGTTGGAAATGGAGGCATTAGTAAGGTCTGGGCAGAAAGTGCCTCGGAAGATGAAGTTGTTGTACAAGTAGTAATAATAATAACACGAATAATAATAATAATAATAATAATAATAATAATAATAATAATAATAATAATAATAGCAACAACAAAAAAGTGAATAGCCGGTAGGAGAGACGTGAGAAAGGAGAGGGTGCTAAGAGGAGGGGAGAAAGGGAAAGGCCACGTCACACTACACGTCTGGGTGGCCTGGCGTTGGGGTGAAAGGCACGCGCCCGTTACCTATCCTGTGTTCAAACGGAGACTCGTTTATCCCTGAAATTTTTGTCTTTGTACAGGTGATGCTTCATTTGCCACAGGAACACATCCTTCTACAGTTCTATCCGTTGAATAAAATCCTCAAGGCATCAGTAGAGCTGCGACATCTGTGACATGACGAGTGAGGCGGTTTGGCGGGTCCTCTGTCACGCCACACCAGTCAGGCTCGTAGATTCCTATTAGCGCTAGAATTTTCAATTGTCTCGGATTTCACGAGGCAAAGGGGTGACTTAGCTAATTTGGAAACCGATATTTAAAAAAAGATACGCCATAAATTGCTGCATAAATGTATTTAAAATTAAAAACATGACTAATAATGTTATAATTTTTACTTACTGGTGTGTGATAAGGCTTTGTTAATCTAATTATAAGGTAAAGCTAAAAATAGGTAATTATTTTTACTAAAGTAACTATGAGCAGTAAAAATAAGATGATGTTGATTTCGGTTTGTGCATTTTATCTGAGTGTTGAAAAATAATGGATATCTGTCACGTCCTGTATATGAAGATAATGCGAGATAAAACATAACAGTGGTGGCACACGTACGAAGTTAACGACATTTTTGTAAAGAATAGCCTCTTAGATCTGCTGGGAGCTATTTTCAAACAAATATGACTAATTTTACGTGTGCCGTGGCAAACTGCACGTCAGATTCATAAATATATATAACTTAAGACAAAGTTTATCGTAGCGAAAAAAATAAGTCTTCGATGCAAAATTATATTTTCGATACATTACATGGATTTGCCTATTGCTTGGTGCATTCAAATGAAAGTATATATCAGTATACGTCCATTGAAGTCGGTAGAAAATGACAAATTGCTTGGCTTGATACAATTATAGGCTGTTTTACGAATATCATCTGTGATTATAGAGGCTCAAACAATGCTATATGCCGTTTGCAATCATTAAATTAATTGCCTTAAATTTCAGACACAATAATGTACAACGATACACCTCTGTAAACTTATAAAACTTGCCCAAAAAAGTATTTATTTTCCGGCAAGAATTACAAAATCTGGCGGTGTCTGGTATCAATTTGCTCACTGCGAAAGGTCCCATTCAACACTGCAGGGAGGACAGTGTCGCGAAACTAGTAATCCGCGAGCTTCAATTAGAGTGTGTTGCGAGAACGGCCGAGGTCAGTTCCCATGATTTGACTTGTAGTGTGACAGGGCCTTAGGGATGGACGGGTCACCATTTCACCTACCTCGGGTTTGTTGTGCATATCCACGTCCAAGGCGAATTGGCATACAGTCATGCGTTTCTTCTTGATAACTGAAAAAGAGAAACAAGTGGTCATTAATACACATACAGACGCCGCTTGAGTGGGATGCAGTGGAGTGAGAGTAGGAGAGGTGGGTACACGTCTTGTGGGTGGTAACGGTTTATGGAGCTGGGACAGAATTGTATAATATACGAGTCAATATTGCTCGGAGCGGAAACGAGGCTGGGAATGTAGGGACGGAACTGTGGATAGTATGAAGAACGAATACTGAGATCTAATGACGTTCTAAAGGTCTGCAACTCCAAAGTATTTGATCTTACTAAACTTAACCTAACCTTATTAAATGACCGTCGCAGTTGGGGCGATTTATATTCTTAACCTCATTTCTGTGGCTGCTACTCTCTACAAGCTAATATGTGGGGTAGCTCATGTACATAGACGGTGGGGTTGCTGGTTTTCCAACGTCCAGCTCTCTTTTAAATGCATGGAACATGGAACGCACACACCGAATAAAAATGGACCAAGACTAATGAACAAATCAGAGATCAAACAAGATTTGAAATTGGATAAAGACTCTTGACAAAGAAAATGTCTAATACAATACTGGATCAACAAAGGAGAGAGCAAAAGTAGTATATACAAAGGATGTTGATAATAATCTTCAAAAGTAGAAAAACGGTTATAAGAGAGGTAGAGGATAAAGATAATTGTATCATTGTGGGTGGGTGGAAAGAGGAATATTTACTAACAAGAATACAAATCTAAATATAAGAAAGAAAGAATGTAATAATGGAAAAGAAGAAAAATAATTATTTAGTTTAGGCAGACAAGTATTATCGCCTGAACTGTTATAGCCAAGGCGCCTTGCCATACTAGGCTCGGACAGGTTCCTTCTTGCCTTGAAAGTTGGTCCAAACGAAGTAGCAGCCTAAACGAGGTAATTGATGCCCACGGTGGTTGGACTCTAGAGCTCATTCATGTGTAATGCAGAATTACATCCCAATTGTTCATTGTGTGAAGATACGTATTGAATTTTACCCCAACAATAACTATAATGTAAAATTAAACGGTATTGTTACAATTATATTACATGCATCCAATCGGTTTGTTCAGTTTAAAAAAAAATATATATAAACATATATGGTAAGGGAAGTAAGCGATGAAAACGATACAAATATTATATTGGAATATGATATTCAGAAAATTCATCTTGACATAGATTAAAATTATTATCTATGCAAGTTCGACGTTTTTATGCCATATAAAAACTACGGCTACGAGAATTGTACATTGTACAATATTAGGTCCTCACCTCGTCACTCCCGTCCTCACCTCTTCCTTGCCCACGATAATGACCTCTGAGGCCCCCCAAGGGAATCGCTCGTGGAGCCAGCAGATGACTAACCAGCACTAGGGTCTGCTACGTGACCACCACAAAACCTCTTTGAAGAAAAACGTGTGCAGTGCCAGCATCGGCCAGCTATAACTAAACCTACATCTCGGCCAGCCACGTGACGGAACACTGGACCTATTAAAGAACGCATACCCTCTGTCTTCGTGAGTCACCGGCGTCAAACGTTTTGCCCCCGACTTCCCCCACGCAGCACATGTGACCTCACGCCAATTAGGAGCACGGGTCATGACCTACCCGTGTATATAAGAGCTGAACGGACATCGAAGATTCAGATCGCCTCGGAGCTTCATACGTGAGCCCTCGCGGTTCCTGCTCTTTCACCTACCCCTCCCCACCTCTTGCTCCCTCGCAAGCAGATCGCCCTGGGACACGACTTGAAATACATTTGTCACCTCCCTCGTCGTCTCGCCACCCCCCTCCACTGGCACCCAAAATTCATTGTTAAAAAACCAACTCTCCACCAGAGTTTGCCTTCAACCAGCCTGACAGACTACCAGCTTAACATTTGGCTTCCCAATGTGGGGGCCACGATACCGCTCTGCCGATCGCCAGCCGCCACTTGACCTGCCAGATCGTCTGCCACCGTTGTCTGCCGCTCGAGGCTGCCAGATCGCCTGCTCGCCAGTTAGACTGCCGTTGCAGCCTTCCAGGTCGTCTGCCGACTGCCAATTTGACTCCCCACACTCTCGCCTACCACAGGTATCTGCTGTCACTTGTCTGTCAAATCGACTGTCACCGTGACTGACAGTTCGCCTACCAGGTCCGCCATCTGCCAACTAGCCTGCCGTCGCTGCCTGTCAGATCTGCCGACTGCCACTCTCAACTATCAGGTAGCTGCTGTCATTTGTCTGCCAGATCTCCTGCCGCCATGACTGCCAGTTCGCCTATCAGGTCTGCCGTCTACCATCGCTGCCTGCCAGGTCTACTGACTGCCTGTTCTCTCGCCTACTACAGGTATATTCGTGACCGCCACCACCATTAAATCATATTGCGAACTAGAGTTGTGAGCGTCCCTACCTTGACCCACTCGCTCAACGGAGACCACAAGGTCCCGCACCTCGACTCCGGTAAAGCTAAGGACTAGCGACATCGATTGTCAAGTCCTCGATGCCCTGGGTGGCCTAACGCCCCACCCATTTACCACGACCATTTTCAAGGGTTTATTTTTTCAGGGAATTTTTGTAACCACGCTCTAATGCCACCGTCCGACGTGATCACAGGACGCGTTACAGGTACGAGACACCCTGAGCAACCTCCAGAGATGCACCAAACTCTTCGACGTCAACCACAACGTACAGGACAACTCCGGTCCCACGGGGGTATCCGAGCGCCCCGAGGCCTGCTACCTTGTAGCAAACGGACCGCCACCTGTTGCTACTTCTGCAGTCTGAGGGCCAGCTCCACCCCCGCCTTCAAGTTCTGGCCCAGCCGTGAGGACAATTTATTTGCCGATTTCTTGTCGAGGCTCCAGACGACTTCACTTCCAGCCTCGACTTCCTTGGGGTTATGTTAAGATTAGTCCTCACGACCGATTCTCACCTCGTCACTCCCCTCACCTCTTCTCTGCCCACGATATTTGACCTCCGAGGCCCCCCAAGGGAATCGCTCGTGGGGACAGATGACTAACCAGCACTAGGGTCTGCTACGTGACCACCACAAAACCTCTTTGAAGAAAAACGTGTGCAGTGCCAGCATCGGCCGGCCATAACTAAACCTGCGCCTCGGCCAGCCATGTGAAGGAACACTGGACCTATTGAAGATCGCATACCCTCTGCCTTCGTAAGTCATCGGCGTCAAACGTTTTGCCCCCGACTTCCCCACGCAGCACACGTGACCTCACGCTAATTAGGAGCATGGGTCATGACCTGCCCGTGTATGTAAGAGCTGAACGGACGCCGAAGATTCAGATCGCGTCAGAGTTTCATTCGTGAACCTGGCTCGCGGCTCCTCCTCTCTTCCACTTTCTCGCAAGCAGATCGCCCAGGGGCACGACTTGAAACGAAGTCGTCACCTTCCTCGCCGTCTCGTCTTCCCCTCCTCCGCTGGCGCCCAACATTCATTGTTAAATAAACCAATTTCATTTCCACCAGAGTTTACCTTCAATCAGTCTAAATGGCTGCCCAACGTGGGACAGATTATCAGCTTAACATATAATATATACGTTAACAAAACTAACTGCATTATTGTTTATACCAACAACTAATGCATCTGTATACTATGGATGCTACCACCTCATTTCTGAAAAAGTACCCTCGCCAAGGTTAAGCAACGTCTACAAGACCTGGGTATACACGTTGCTCTCCGGCGGGTACGAGTATAGATAAAGTTTGAGGAATTTTTATTTATTAATCTTAACGTTTCTTAGCTCATTTGGCGTAATACTTGAATTAATTGTATAATCACCCACCACACACACTAATCGGTAATGGTCCGAAGCACGCCGTCGCTCCGCGCCGTCATGGTATATATTTTTTTCATTATTCAATTTGCGGTTTGGAAGCATTAATGGATGGGTTTGGTAACTATCATCACAATTAATGTTCAGGCACACACCGTCACTAAGGTCGTGGTAACATTTTGTTATTACTCTATTTACGGTATGGGAACATTAATTGTGGTGATAGTAACCTACCCACCCTAGGAATTAATGTTCCCAAACCATAAACTGAGCAATGGAGAGGAAAAAACATGACCTGAGTGACGGCAGAGAGCGACGGCGGAGCACTTCAGACCTTTATCAATAAGTGTGTGTTTGTACAATTGATCATAATACTTTTAGACATCTATACACATAGAAATAATAAATGAGAAACAAGGAGATAGGGGGAAGAGAGAGAAAGAGAGAAATGGAGAAAGGGAGAGAAAGAGAGAGGGGTATGGCGGGGGGGGAGGTAGACAGAGAGGTATATGACCAGTGGAAGAGAGAGAAAACATGACAGGGTAGGGAGAGAGAGACAGAGAGAAGGGAGAGGGATAGAGAAAGAGAAATATGGCGGAGAGATGGATAGAGTTGCAGAGATATGGCGGGGGGGGGGGGAGTGGGCCAGAGATAGAGAAATATGTCGGGGATGAAAGATAGAAAGACAGAGAGAGAAATATATCGGCGTAAGGGGAGAGATATAGCGGAGGGGAAAGCGGGAGAGGGAGAAGGAGAGATAGATATATGACGGAGGGGAAAGAGAGAGATGGGGGATAGAGAAAGAGAAATATGGCAGGGGATGAATGGAGAACAAGAGAGAAATAGCTATGAGAGCGGGTGAGGAAAGATGGTGGGAGATGGAGAAAGAAATATGGCGGGATGAGAGGGGGAGAGAGAGAGAGAGAGAGAGAGAGAGAGAGAGAGAGAGAGAGAGAGAGAGAGAGAGAGAGAGAGGGGGAGGGGTGGGGATAGAAAGAAAAAACGGGGGGAGAGGGAAAGATAAAGAGAGAGATATGGCGCGGGTGAAGGATAGTAAGAAAAAGATAAAGAGAAAGCTATGGCGGGGGAAGAAGAGAGATAGAGGGAGATGGTGGGGAGGATTAAGAAAAAGGTAAATATGGTGCGGGGAGCGAGCTATATATATATATATATATATATATATATATATATATATATATATTATATATATATTATATATATATTATATATATATTATATAATATGATAATGGAAGAAAAGGCAGTAAGAAGATGGGCAGAGTATTTTAGGGAGTTGCTAACTGTGAAGGAGGGTAGGGAGGGAAAGGTAGTTGCGGTGGGAAGCGCTAAGAAAATGACCGTGATGAGTGAGGAAAATTGAGAAATAAGGAAAGATGAGGTGAAGGCAGTTGTTAAGATGATGAGAGCAGGTAAGGCACCTGGGTTGGATGGGTGTCGCACAAAATGCCTAAAAACAAAAGAAGGTAAAGTGATGGTGGAATGGCTGGTGAGGTTTAATGTTTGTTTATGAGAGGGTAGAGTGCCGGAGGACTGGAGTGCCTGTATAGTTCCACTTTACAAGGGAAAAGAGGACAAGTGTGAGTGTAGTAGTTTCAGAGGGATTAACTTGTTAAGTGTAGTTAGGAAGGTTTATGGAAGGGTCTTGATTGAGAGGATTAGGAGAGGAACAGAGGAAGTAATTCGTGAGGAGCAGTGTGGGTTTAGGACAGGTAGGGGATGCATGGATCAGATTTTTGTGATAAGACAGATATGTGAGAAAGCTATACTAAAAGGTAATATTTTTTAGGGTTTATGAATATGGAAATGGCTTATGACAGGTTAGACAGGAAGACACTGTGGGAGGTATTGCAGATATATGGGATAGGAGGAAACCTTTTAAGAGCAGTCAAGAGTTTTTACGAGAGTAGTAAAGCTTGTGTTTGAACCAGAAATGGAAAGAGTGGGTGGTTTGAAGTAAAGGTGGGACTTTATCAGGGATGTGTTATGTCGCCCTGGCTGTTCAATTTATACATGGATGGGGTGGTGCGAGAGGTGAATGCAAGAGTAGTGGGTCGGGGGTTGGAGATGTTTAAGGAAAATGGAGATAAGCCAGTTCTTGTTTGCTGACGACACTGCGCTTGTAGCATGATCAGAGGAGGAACTGAGGAAGTTAGTGACAGAGTTTGGGAGGGTGTGTGAAAGAAGGAAGTTGAAGATAAATGTGGGTAAAAGTAAGATGATGATAATTTATGTACAAGGGGAGAAAGTGGCAGCAGACTGGAAGTGAATATTAAAGGAGAGAAATTGGAGGAAATAGATATTTTCAGATACTTGGGTGCGAATGTGGCGGGAAAAGGAGGAGTGGAGGTGGAGGTAGAATATAGATTGAGAGAAGCAAGTAAATGCCTTGGGGGATCGAAGAGTGAAATAAGAAATAGACATCTGGGAATGGATCCTAAGAGGAGATTGTATGAAGGAGTGATTGTGCCGGCAGCACTGTATGGGGCAGAAACATTGAATATAAGGGAGGAAGAGAGGAGTTTGAATGTGTTTGAGATGAGGTGTCTGAGAAGTATGATAGGGGTTACTAGGCTGGACAGAGTGAGAAATGAGGTGAGGAGAAAGAGGGTGGAAAGGGAGTTGGGAGATAGGGTTGATGAAAGAATATTGGGGTGGTTTGGACACATGGAAAGAATGAGTGAAGAAAGATTAGTAAAAAGGTGTGGAAAGCAAAGGCGGAAGTAGTGAACATGAGGGAATGACCAAGGATGAGATGGATGGACGGGGTAAAAGGGGTATTGGGAAAGAGAGGAATGTCTGTTGGGGAAGGATGGGAGAGGACAGAAGATAGGGGTTAATGGAGAATGGTTGTGTATGAATGATACTGTGATGCATGAGGGGAGGGGGGAGGGGGGAGGGGGAGGGAGTATGTATGAAAAATAAATTGTCTCAGCCCGAAAGTCTTCTTCTTTTCTGCATGAGGGGACGGAGAGGGGGGAATCACTGATTTAAAGAAGTGCCCGGCTGTGGATGTGCTGTGTCATACATAAGAACATAAGAATGAAGGAGACTGCAAGAGACCATTAGGCCTACACTAGGCAGGTCCGTATCCATCATCACCTGTCATCCTCATACATAAAGTTGTCTAATCGTTTCTTAAAACAGCTGATAGTTTCAGCGCTTACTACATGGTTACTAAGTTTATTCCACTCGTCGACCACCCTATTAGTAAACCAATTCTTGCCTATTTCCTTTTTAAATCTAAATTTGTCCAGTTTATAACCATTACTGCAAGTCCTGCCCTGTTGTTTTAATATGATGACCTTGTTTGCATCACCCTTGCGACACTGCTTCTGACCCAAGGCAGTGGGCGAGGTGCAGAGATGACCCATCATCCAGGATGAGCCAAGATAAGAGCGAGAATTTGCTCTTAGAAATAACACAAACAAATTAATACGTATACAAACAAATATATAAATAAAATACAATGAATACCTTAAAATCGACAACCTGCATGTTCAAAAGTATGTTCGAAATGCATCCAAGGTCAGAGAGTTATAAAAACGACATAATCGACACGCTGTCAGAATAACATATTCGTCAGGTAAGACGCCAATTATACTGTTCTCATAAGAAAGCAACAGAAACGTGGACAAAATTTAGAAAGGGTACACCGACGTTCAGAATAAAAATAAATAAAATAAAGCAAAATAAAAATTATAATCACGTGAGTACATAAATGTACAAAAACAGCAAACACAAACGACGCAAAAACAAATACCGAAGCATTACGTGATAAAGTTTCTTGACGCGCATTCAAGCGCACACGCACAAGGACCCCAAATAACAAAAACAAAATTACAGATACAACGACACACGAACGCACACCACAACAAAGGAATACAAAGTGTTCAAGGACCAAATGTTTAAATAAGGAAAATGTGACTACATAAGGACTCTACAAAATACTCTACCTAGTGTAAAATATAATTTGTGTGTGCGTGTGCGTGAAAGATGCAACGCTCGTAGAGTCCCGTCCCTTTCTTTTCAAATTCTCATACTTGGATACAAATTCAAACTTGAGCTATATCTCCTTATTCTCCAATGATCATACTTCGACTTAAATTCACGCGTTCTTCTGGTCTAGACTATATTACCAACGCTATTCCAAGCATTAATTAATTTGTTTGGAAAAGTGTATTTCTTCACTTCCTTTAGGTATTCAAACGAATGTGCATCACCTTGGTCTTTGGATCACGTATTGGACTTGTGATCGACAGCTATTTCCCTTCCGGAAGAGAGGTCAGAGCTCGTATGACCTTAGACGCACACATACACACCCAACTCCCAGCCCATCAGAGTTGCAGTAACGACTCGAAGTGCAGTGATACTGAAATTATTTCAGCCCTGGGCAGGATTCGAACCCGGACCGCCGTAGTGACAGTCGGGGATTCCACCAACCGAGCCACCGAGTGTATGTGCATGTGTATGTGTATGTGTGTGTGTATGTACGTTCGCGCGGCGGCTGTCACAACTGAAGTAACGGGCCAAAAATATATCCGCTGCGACGAGATTATTATTATTATATATATATATATATATATATATATATATATATATATATATATATATATTATATATGAATACATATATGTATATGTATACATATATGTATACATATATATATATATATGTTTATACATATATATATATATACATATATGTATACATATATTATATATACATATAATATACAATATATATATATATATATATATATATATATATATATATATATATATATATATATATATATATATTTGCGGAAAAACCACCAAGGAAAATGAAAAACTGATGACCAAGCGCTTTCGTCTATTCAGACATCCTCAAGGTACCCTGAGGATGTATGAATAGACTAAAGCGCTTGGTCATCAGTTTATCTTTTTCCTTGGTGGTTTTTCCGCATATTTAAAATCACGAGTTTATGTGATTCCTCATGCATATATAAATATATATATATATATATATGTATATATATATATATATATACATATATATATATATATATACAGATATATATATATATAAATACATACATATATATATATATATATATATATATATATATATATACATATATATATATACACAAACACATATGCTGAAGAAAAAAAACTCCAAGGAAAATTAAACTGAGATGACCAAGCGCTTTCGTCTATTCAGACATCCTCAGGGTACATGTACCCTGAGGATGTCTGAATAGACGAAAGCGCTTGGTCATCAGTTTATATGTTTCCTTGGTGGTTTTTCCGCATATTTAGTATCACGAGTTTATGTGATTTCTCATGCATATATATATATATATATATATATATATATATATATCAACCACAATGTACTTTAATTCTAAGCCATCAAAGGCCCACATGCTGAAACTGAAATGCGGCACTGCCAAGGACTCGAACCCAGCATTCTCATGACAAGTGCCGTAGTGACTTACCAACTAGGCTATCAAGAGATATATAAGTTGAG
>NC_134794.1:63343948-63346448 GCF_046742065.1 Oratosquilla oratoria | reverse complement strand
GAGAGGAAGAGAGCGAGATGGGGGGAGAGGGGAAGGGTGAGGGAGAAAGACATAAAAAGGGAGAGAAGGAGGGAGAGAGAGGAAGGGAGAGAGGGAGGGAGAGAGAGGAAGGGAGAGAGGGAGGGAGAGAGGAAGGGAGAAAGGGAGAGAGAGACAGAGGGATAGGGGAGAGCGAGCGAGCGAGGGAGAGAGAGGGATAGGGGAGAATATAGAAGAAAAGAACGAAGAAGGTGATGAGCCTAATACGCCAGGAGGCACTGAGTAGCTGCGGCCGAAGCCGTCACCGTTACCCTAGAATGCGCTTTGGGGAAGTGCTGGGGGGGGGGAGGTCATAGACAGTTATTGCTGAGAATCGGAGAGGAGTTCGAGATTCGAACCCGCGATTACGCGAACGCAAGTGCGACACGCCTCCGATTATGGCCCCCACAGCACACAATTCAAGGAAAGGGAAAGAAAATTGGAACAATAAAAGTAATGTGATGTGAGTCGCAAGTTCCACTGAAAAAAAAAATAATAAATAACAAATAAAATAAACAAACAAATAAAAAGAATCGTTGGCGCCTCGATCTTCAGCGAAACCAAACATCCAAAGGAAACTTCCTGTGGTGTTGGAAGAGGAGGAGGAGGAGGAGGAGGGGGCAGGAGGGTGTAGGAGAAGGAGGAAGAACAGGAGCAAGAGGAAGAGGGGGAAGGAGGAAGAGAAGGAGGAAGAGGAGGAGGAAGGGGAAGAGGAAGAGGGGGAAGGAAGAAGAGAAGGGGGAAGGAGGAAGAAGAGGAAGAAGAGGAGGAGGAGGAGGAGGAGGAGGAGGAGGAGGAGGAGCAGGAGAGTTGGAGGACGAGGACAAGGAGGATACAAATACTGACGGCGGGTCTGTGACCACACGATCTGCACTATCCACGATAAGAGACGAGGGCAGTTGCGCGCGCACACGCACACACACACTCACACACAGACATAAAACACTTTAATATAAAATATGCTCAAAATCGCTGGGAAATTAAGAGACTTATTTCCACACACTTTCGTCTATTAAAGCATCTTCAGGGAATGGTGAAATTCCACAAAAGGGGACCAATGAAAAGAGAATTAACGGCACTAGGAGAGGTCACACAATAACCTCATTTGAACTGAGATCTCAGCTGTTTGTTTATTTACTCAATTCTATTTATACGTGTACACACACACACACACACGACTCGTGGCGCATTAGTAGAGTTCCTGGCTGTCACTACGGAGTTCCGGGTTCGAATCTCGCCCAGGGCTGAAATAATTTCAGTATCGCTGTGCTGCGGATCGTTACTCCAACTTTCGTGGATGGGGAGCTGGGTGCGTTTGTGCGTGTAAGGTCACATCATTATCCATAGATCGGTCATATATGAGCTCTGAGCTCTCTTCCGGGAGGGGAGAAAATGTCGATCACGAGTCCAACACGTGATCCAAGACCATGGTGAATCTCATTCACACACACACGCACACACACATACAGTATATATATATATATATATATATATATACACACATATATATATACATACAACAATATGTCCCGATGTACGTTGCCTCCCTATCCTAGAAACACTATATCTATGCACTGAAACCAACTTTCAACTTACAAGCTTTAGATTTCCAAGCTCTACCAAACATGTGACGAAACGTAACTCTCGGATCCAGCCAATAAGCGAAGAACGAGAGAGACAAATGCCTAGGCCCCGTAGAGAGAGGGAGAGAAGACAGCAGGACAGAAGGAAGGAGGTGGGGTACGTACGCCGGGAGGCGCTGAGTAGCTGCGACCGGCACCATCCATGCAACATTCAAGACTCCGAGGAAGAATAAGATACTTGAAATCGAGATATGTCAGTACAGATCACTTGTGAAGAAGTCAATGCAAACTGAGAGGATCAAATTATCTTAACAGATAAAGATAAAAACATTCTCTAAATAGTTCATGCTAAACCATCACTTTCAACAGTACACTGTAATATATATATATATATATATATATATATATATTATATATATATATATATATGTTGGAGGACCACAGAGAGTGGTCGAAATATACAATTTATTCTATTCTTCATCCGTTTACTTTCTCCGACGGTGGGATTTTCTCATCTTACCTATGTGTCACGACATAGTCCCCCTCTAATGTATACATACAGTATACACACACACATTATATATATATATATATATATATATATATATATATATATATAATACATTATCATAATGCATCTAGTTATCATAATATCAGGATTTTTTCTTTATAATGTGATACATTTTTTTTCTCCTGGATATAAATTCAGACGCATTACTCTCGAAAATCAAAGTCGTCCTTCAACCAAGTGTTAGCCTCGAGGGCTGTCTCTGCCAGAGTGCCTCGTATGTGCCCCGCGAACGCGGTCAACCAGGAAGGAGACTTCCTGATTGCATGCAAACACAATGTCCCTTGGCACCGGATGCGCCTTGGTAACAGAAAATGCCCAGTGGCACTGG